>NC_057806.1:702140994-702262533 GCF_018294505.1 Triticum aestivum
AAAAAAGTAGTATTCTCCTGTGGTCCTACCATGAATTTAGAAATCTGTAGAGAGCCGCATGATTGTTTAGTACTCCAAAAGAATTAAATGTGCCATGGTAATTTAAATTTTTAAACATGCTTTTGCATACGCAATGACGATATGCTCCATTATATCCATTGAAGTAGTGACAAACTGGTTTCTGCAGCCTGTTCAAAAAAAGGGCAATGAATTCTTAGCTCAAGTGTAGGATGAGAAAAATGAGACTGGCATCCACTAATGTGATAGTAGGCAAGATGAATATGTGTTGCTTCTGTTGGAACCAAACCCTTAGCCATGGAATGCATCATCAGTTTACTTACACTATGAGGAACAATATTAAAAGCTTTTGGCATAAAAATCTGCATTATATTTCTCACTTCTACTGGAAAAACATGTCTAGATGAGCGATATGTCTATGCAAAATTCAGGTAGCAATAGCGATAGCAAAATTTAGCTACCACAAAGTTCAGCTAGCACCAGCAATGGAAAAATTCAGCTAGCAGTGAAGCCCCACATCATCGCTATCTCATTCTCCTTATCACAGCCCGACCGAGGCCGTGGCAATGGAGAGAGAAAAATCGCATGGGCCTATCCCAATAAGTATGACTGAAAACCAGCACAGGTCCCGATCCCATTTTTTCACAGGGCGCGCTTCAAGCAAAATTTCCTCAGCTACCTATATAAAACTACCATCAAGGCTGCCAGACAACACATAAGCTCCTTTTTTTTGGAACATCACACATGTCTTGTTAAGAGGAAATGGGCAATAGCACCACCAAGTAAATCAATCTCGAAAAAGAAATAAAGTTTCCATACGTATTTACTAAAACTGTGTTACACAAATGTACGTCAGGTCCCTTCCCTATAGTTTCATACTGGAGAACAATGATGTCCTACAATGATCAAAATGGTGAGGTTAATTTACAAAAACTAACATTTTTTGTTATGATGAAACCTTCTAACTGCATCCAAAAGTTGAGATTAAAGCAAATATATGATCCTCGTTCATACAGTGAACTTTTGACAAGAGGTGCCACAATAGGAGTTTGTGTCAGCCAGACACGATACTTTGTGTGGTACAACCTTTGCTATATCTGGAAAATGTAGAATAAGAAAAATCTGAGTACCTGTTTTACTTTCGTTTTCCTGATACAACTGCTGAATCCCAGGACACCAGCACACATATTGTCTTCACATTCATTCTCTTTCAATGTTAATAGTTGTCCCAAAATTTGTATTCTGAGTTCGTATCAATCCGGTAGATACACCATTTTTCTAAACGAATAAGATTTGCATCACATGTGTAAAAAAATAATGATTTAAATACTACAGGATATGCCCAACATCAAAGAGTTCTTTTTCCACATAGCAGACTATGATATCCTATAATTTACAAAAAGCTCACATATCTAGTTCAAAGGAGTAGCTCTTCAAAATTGAGCAGTGGCCTAAAAACTGAAATATTTGGTATGCTTTCAGAGCTGGGAGTTGCTAACTTCCCTTTGTTATCTAATTTCTGGGCACATTGGCATACTGGCATGATAAAGACATGGTAACTTTGCTATAATTAAATACATGAACCCGTGTGATTTTACGGGAAAATGCAAGGAATGCCCACCAAGTGCATCGCTGCAAGCATGGGAGTTCCTTGCCTCTCCAGCCACTACCATCTGATTCTCCAATCCGTCAGACTTCTACACCTACATGAGAAGGCTTAAGTTTTCAAAATCAAATGGAAGGTCAAATTCAAGCAATTATTAAGCAATGCTATAACTCAAATCACACTGAAACTGGAGGATCTCCTATCGAGAGGAAGCTTGCATTCAGAAGACGTGCCATCATACACATCAATTACAAAAATACCAGCTCTCTTCCACACAAAACTGCATTTGACATGGTCGAATTGGCTGAACATTTCGTAAATGAAGAACCTGACTACTCACAGTTGTACGTTTCTATAGAGCCATCATCACTGGTAACATTTAGATCTTGCACAAGATCATTAATCTTTTGCTTGACAAGGCAAGAGATTCATTTGGCTGCAGTTCCATCAAAAAGCAACAATCTCAAATACCCATCAGCTCCAATCTTGCTCAGGTTTTTTTAGTGACACCATTCAAGTGACTTGCGGTCAAAGTCTAAGTCAACTGATGTTCGTCTTGCATCAGTGCTAAGCCACTCAGTACCGCCCACAAGGGGTAAAAGAGATAATGAACAACACATGCCCTCATACTCTAAAGCTAAATAGTAATCTCTTCAATATTGAACACTGCTAAATACTGACCAAAGTTCCAAAGAGTAACCATTTTAATATGCCAGCTCCTTATTTGTGTGTCAAGTGTAGTATTAGAGCATCATTTCTAAGTTCCAACTAATGGGAGTCCTGAGATCCTCGGTGATAGATATACAATTTGCCCAAGGTGTTTACAAAACTGACATAAAGAGGATTGTGCAAAGGTATGCTTATTGCTTAGTAGTGCTCAGACCTGAGGAGGGCCGTGCCATGGAAATCATTCTGCAGGTGGAGAGAGACGCGTTTGGCGAGGTACGTGCCTATCGATGTCCTCTTTTGGTGACTGACCTGAAAAACACAACATCGTTGTTATTTCATCGAACACGTTGAGAGCACTAAGACTTTCAACGATCCAAGGTACAGTAGAAGCTAGCGACGTCACCTGCACTAAAAGCTAGTGCACGTGGAACTTGTAACACAACTGTATGTTCAGTTAAGGTTGCTGCTCCTTTCCTATGCTATTTAATTTATTTCTGAGATATAAGCATATGACTCACTAAGTTTGAAGTCTGAACTGTTGCCACCACTTGGGCAGGAACCACAACACAACATAGAGCAAAATAATTCCCCTGTGTTTTTTAGATCGTAGGCTTCAGGAGTAGCTTCAGAACCAAATTCCTTTTCAATGAAACGCTTCAGCAAGAGAAATTCACTTGTTCAGAAACAAAAGAATGAGCAAAAGTTAAAACACAGACACGCACACCTGTAGGTGCTTCAGCCGTGTACGGGAGAGCTCATAATTCTTTGCTCCAAGGAAGGGAAGCAGTGGTGGCCGTGCCCAAGGCAGCGGATATCAGGATGTGGTCGTGATGCCCCTGGCGGAACTGCTGTCAACCTCGGGTGACGTAGATTGGTCCTTGATATAGATGAATGAGATGTTGGCGGAGGTCCTGGCTAGCGTCGAGCGATAGGCCGGAGGTGCAGCCTCCATGGCCACTGCCCATGGCGTGTAGAAGGTTGAGGTCGGTCATGGCGGCGGTCAGTCATCAACCCGGCAGCTTGGCAGAAGGTAACCATGAGGTCACGGAAGGCGCTGGTGGGCAGTGCAGGCAGGGCGGCACAAAAATAGGAGGCGCATCGCTCGCCCCATGGACGACCGGCGACGGACCCAAGCTGGGCGGAAGGAGAGGGCCATGGATCGGGGCGACCTTGGGTGGTCGCTGCTGACCAGAGAGCGGAGAGATAAGGTGGGGAACAGAGTGGAAAGAGGAGGAAGGCGGGTTGAGGGGGAGCACCGGCGTGGCCCTCATCGGCGGCGGCCGGTCTCGGGCGGGAGGCGCGGAGTCGGGTGGTTGGGACGGGGCGTCTCTCGCGTGTGGCGGCGTAGAGGGGAAGTTGAGGGAGGAATACCCTAGCGAGTAGTTTTTTACTTGGTGGTTGGACTGCGGGTTTAATTTCTAAAAACCATAGGGACCTTTGTGTAAAAACGCCACGATGGTGAACCCGGAGACTCAATCCGTGCTGTATTATTAGGGAGAGATGGGCGTACCCGAGATATAATGTTTTATTCTTTGCCCATTGACAACCTTAGGCTTAGTACCTTCGGCATTATTTATTTTGATAGCTCCAGATCGATAAACCTCCTCGATAACATAAGGTCCTTCCCATTTGGAGATAAGTTTTCCTGCAAAGAATCTGAAATAATAGTTGTACAAAAGAACATATTCTCCAACTTAGAACTCATGCTTTTGGATTCTTTTATCATGCCATCTTTTAACTTTTTCTTTAAATAACTTGGCATTTTCATAAGCTTGGGTTCTCCATTCATCTAGTGAGCTAATATCAAGAAACCACTTTTCACCGGCAAGTTTGCAATCATAGTTGAGTTCTTTAATTTCCCAAAATGCTTTATGTTCTAACTCAAAAGGCAAATGACAATCTTTTCCATAAACTATTTTGTACGGAGACATACCCATGGAATTTTGTATGTTGTTCTATAAGCCCAAAGTGCATCATCTAGTTTCTTAGACCAATTCTTTTGGGACCTATTGGCAGTTTTTTGTAAAATTAATTTTATTTCTCTATTGCTAAGTGCAACTTGACCACTAGATGGAGCATGATAGGGGGATGCAATTCTATGGTTGACATCATACTTAGCAAGCATTTTAAGGAAAGCACCATGAATAAAATGTGAACCACCATCTGTCATTAAATATCTAGGGACTCCAAACCATGGGAAAATAACTTCCTTAAGCATTTTAATTGTGACAGCCTGATTTTGCCCTCTCTTATTTGCCTTATTTTCATTTGGATTTACTTTGAAAGTTGGGGTTTCTGAATCTTTTCATATGGACTTAAACACTTTGGTACCCTTGGCTTTCACCCAAGTGCATCATTCCCCTCTCTAATCATCATTCCCCTTCTAATCCATCTCAAAATAATCTTGGGAATATTTTTCTTAAATGAAAAATATTCATTTTCTTCTCTAAAACCCTAGCTAGTTCAATGAGATCCAAAGCAACCCTAATTTTTATGGCCCACAAAAATTTGAGAAAATTCCCAAATATTCTTTGAACCCTAGGGCACCTTCCTGAGCAAAAATATTTCATCACTTTTTGGAATATTTTTGCTACAGAAAATATTTTCTGTTCTGGACAGAAATGGTGGTTTCTATAGCAACTACCATTTTACTTGCTCCCCTCTGCCTGAATTTTCTTGTGCATCATCACCTTAGTAGATGATGGCTAGCCTCCAAAGCACAGCCCCCAACTTCGAGCCATTTAACCTCAGTAACACCTCAAACTGATCAGAAGCTTACCTGGTGTGTGAAATCTTCTCTACTGCACTTGGAGCCAAACCAAGGCATGGTAACATTCAAAAGTACCACGAACAACGTGCCAGACATGAAGTTTGGGTTTAGGTCGGCATGAGGTCATAGTTCACGCGGTGATCGCGTTCATCTAGGCGTGCTGGCATGCAGCCGACGCGCTCTGCGACGCACCTAAGCCTCTATTGCTGGCGTGCTCGCTTCCCCGCCTGCCTAAGCGTGCCAAACCTCGCCACCATCATCATCTCAACGCCATTTACTCCTCCCTGGAGCTCACCGATGCCGGAGCTTGCCGCAGCGAGCACGGGCACGATCCGGCCAACCCAACAGTGCGGTGTGCACTGTGCTCGTCGCCATCTCCTCGTTCCTGTGCTTGTCCCCGCTCACCCACAGTTCCCGCATGAGATGCGTTGCCTTCTCCCCCTCTCAATGACGCTGCTCGTCACCGGGCGACGTGGACAAGTGTCCACCGGCAACCCCCTCTCTGCTCGCCTATAAATGGAGCCGCCCCCAGCCTCCTCGAGCACCATCCACCACTCCCACACACCCCACAAACGCGTAGGAAGTCGTAGCCCGGCAGGGCAGGCCGCGGGCCGCCGCCCTCGAGCTCGAGCTCGCTGGCGATCCCCTCTGGTCGCCGTAGTAGCTCCAGCCCCTCCCAGGCCAGGGCGATCCTTCGAGGGCCTCTGCCTCTACCGGAGAAGCCATCCCTTCCCCCCTGGAGCCCTTGGCGCTGCCTCTGCTCGCCGTCTTCTTCATCTCCAGCGACCCCCGCCCTCTGCCTCCGTTTGCGAGGAAGATCCGGATGTCGTCCGACCGCCCCTAGCTACACTACGGGTATGGGCAGCCGCGCCTCAACCCCCTCTCTCGATCCCTCCCTCTGGTTTTGGCCAAGGAGCCCTCGTCGCCGGCGAGAGCTCCGGCGAAGCCGCGACCTTCCTCTGTTTCCTTCTCCCCTCCTTCTCACCTGACTAGCGGGGCCTTCTAGTCAGCCACTCTATACACGCGTGAAGCGGTACGAGTGGTGGCGCCCTGAGGCTTTACGCCTTCGACGTCACCCCCCTAGTCTGTTTATTTAAATTCAAATTTCATTCAATTCCAGAGAGCTTCAAACAGCCATAACTTTTCAACCATAAGTCCAAATGAATTGATTCTTTTTGCATTATCTTCTTTGCAAGGATATCTAGCAGCTCACCAAAAATGAGATTTTTCTCAGCTGTCTAGAATTTCTGGTGATTTTCAGAAGAGTTCTTGATATTTTCTTCCTGTGTTTGAAATTATTTTCAGAGGGTGAGGCTTGTCTTGAGGAACACCAGAAGGCTTGTGAACCTCATCTGCACTAAGGCAAGCCACAACAACATTTTCATGGTGCCATTTCAATATTGATGAATTTCTTACTTGAATTGAAAGATTAATGCATGCATTTTAAATAAATATTATGTTATTTATATGTTGTTAAAGTGTGTGCTGGTATTATGCTTGATTTACAGAACCTTGAAACTAGTTTAGTTGGTAAAGAGGCTAAGATCTAATTATGGTAATGATAAAATTAGTTGTTATGTGTATTAATAATTGCTTAAAGTTATTTTCTTGCATAAATAAATAGTTAAATTTGCTAGAATATATCCTGTTTAGTATTGGTGTAGCCATTTTACTTAATTTCCAGAATGTTTGAACCTAACTTGATTGGTAAAGAAATTAGGATTTGCTTGAGGTGAGAATGGTAGAATCTTTGCTATGCATATGAGGAATTAATCGAAGTTATTTTCTTGCATGAGAAAATAATGTTACTTTCTGAAAAATATATTGTTAAAGTGAGACCAGGAAAGTAAGATAAGTTGTTGATGCTTATGCTTAGTGTGAATATGGTTGACAGCAGCCATTTTCGTATTATATGATGCATGTGTAGTATTGCATTTCATGGCATGCTATGACACCGGTAATTTTCATTTTAAGTTGAACCTGAATATAACCCAACTTGAATATATCGTTGACTGGGTCATGGTGCCGCTGAATTGAGATTTTCCCAGTGCAACCACATTTGCCTTTGTGGGAAGGCCTTGATTTGGTCCATTGACATGTCTCTGGTCGGTGCCTCCAACTAGGGAAGGTTATGGGCGTGCTTACCCTGGCCCGATAAGTAGGCATAACCTTGTGTGCCCGTTGTTGAGATTTTGGTACCGGGTCCCCGAGTGGGATTGTTTTGGCCACGACGGTGGTCGGTGTGTCTTTGGTAGACATGGGGCCACCCAGGACTAGCCCATTGGGGATTCGGTCGGAGTGGCCTGGAGAGTGTCATGGCAATGGAAGGGTTTTGTCGGAATGCCATTGGTCCACCCGAATGGGAGTGCGAGACCATGGGTTCCGTGGTGTGGGTACAGTGTGCTACCTCTGCAAAGTGTGTAATGTATCGATAGCCGAGTCCACAGTCACGGACAACTCGTAGTAGGTACCACCATGAGTCAATGTTTAATAAACATGCACACTAAGTTATGATCATTGCACTGATGATGATGGCGGAAAGGCCATCGAGCTATTTGAGACCCAATATGGGTCGTGGTGGTGATCGCTGAGAAGATCACGAGTTACTTTGGTTAAGACCACGATGGTGGTGTGGTGGTGATCGCCGAAAGGATCACGAGTTACTATGGTTAAGACCATGATGGTGGTGTGGTGGAGATCGCCGTAAGGATCAAAAGTTACTCTGGTTAAGACCACGATGGTGGTTTGTTTTGTGATCCGAGAACGATCACGGTTGGTAAGTTGGTCCCGAGGGACGTTTATACCAAGAGCATGAGCACAACATGTTGGAACATTATTGCATTATTAATTGGTTAAATATCATGATATTGTTTGTCATTATGATTATGCCTGTTGTGAGCTTGCAAGTACATTCAATGTACTGACCTGGCGTGTCATGCCAGATTTCAGGAAAGTCGCGTTGGAAAGGAGCGCTGCTCGACTCTAGATCGTGTCCACATCGGTGTTCTTGTGCTATGGAGTTACCGCTACGACGTTGTTCCGCTGCCGCATATTTGATATGATCGAGGCCCCATTATGTTCACTAAATAATGTACATATTGTTCAGCCGCACCGTGTGTGCTGCTCGGCCTCGACATCTGTTGTAATTTAAACTCCCACCCGCTAGCATCAATAAAGCAGTTATTTTCTGTACCAAGATGTTGTGTGTTGCCAGAAGACATGGTCTCTGGGCTGGTAATGCAGGGTAAACCGGTCGCTCTGAGCCGGGGTGCCACATTAATAGAGGTGTTGTGATCAGCACTACTAGTTGGAATAGCGTCTACCCACTTAGTAACATAATCAACAGCAACCAAAATATGTCTATACCCATTAGAGGAAGGAAAAGGTCCCATGTAATCAAAACCCCAAACATCAAATGGTCCAACGGCAAGCGAATAATTCATAGACATTTCCTGACGCTTACCAACATTACCAATTCTTTGACATTCATCAGAAGATAAAAAAAACTTATGGGCATCCTTCAAGAGAGTAGGCCAATAAAAACCAGATTGCAATACATTGTGAGCAGTTCTATCTCCCGCATGACGCCCTCCATAAGCTTCAGAGTGACATTTCCGTAGGATTTGTCCCTGTTCATGCTTAGGTACACAACGTCTAATAATACCATCTACTCCTTATTTATAAAGATGTGGGTCATCACAAAAGTAATGTCTTAAATCATGGAAGAATTTTTATTTTTGCTGGTAAGTGAAGCTAGGTGGTATATATTTAGCAACAATATAGTTAGCATAGTCAATGTACTAAGGAGTGTTTTGAGAAACATTTATTGTAGCTAATTGCTCATCAGCAAAACTAGCATTAATAGGTTGTGGGTCATCAAGAATATTTTCTAACCTAGACAAGTTATCAGCTACGAGGTTCTCAGCTCCTTTTCTACCAGTGATGTGTAAGTCAAATTCTTGTAGCAAGAGAACCCACCTAATGAGTCTAGGTTTATCATCTTTCTTTTCCATAAGATATTTTATAGAAACATGATCAGTGTGAACAATCACTTTAGAATCAACAATGTAAGATCTGAATTTATCACAAGCAAACACAACTGTGAAAAATTACTTTTCAGTAGTAGCATAATTGCATTAGGCACTGTCTAGAGTCTTACTAGCATAGTGAATAACATTTAATTTCGTATCAACTCTTTGTCCTAAAGCAGCATCAACATCATAATCACTAGCATCACAAATAATTTCAAAAGTCAAGTTCCAATCAGGTGGTTGAACAATAGCTGCAGAAATTAAAGCTTTCTTAAGTGTTTCAAAGGCTTCTACACAATCATCATAAAAAAATGGAACATCCTTTTGTAAAAGATTTGTAAGAGGCCTAGAAATTTTAGAGAACTCTTTAATAAATCTCCTATATATAGAAACCAACATGACCAAGGAAACTACAAATACCTTTGATATCTTTAGGGCATGGCATTTTCTCAATTGCATCAACTTTAGCTTTATCCAAGTCAATACCTCGTTCAGAAATTTTATGTCCCAAGACAATGCCTTCATTAACCGTAAAGTGGAACTTCTCCCAATTCAAGACAAGATTAGCTTGCGTGCATCTCTGCAAAACTCCATCAAGGTTGCTTAAGCAATCATCAAAAGAAGTTCCATAAACAGAAAAATCATCCATGAAAACCTCAACAATCTTTTCACAAAAATGAGAGAATATAGCAGTCATACATCTTTGAAAAGTAGCAGGTGCATTGCATAAATCAAAAGGCATACATCTATAAGCATAAGTTCCAAAAGGACAAGTAAATGTGTTTTTTCTCTTGATTAGGTTGTGAAACAGGTATTTGAGAAAAACCAGAATATCCACTGAGAAAACAAAAGTGCGTGTGCTTAGACAGTCTTTCTAGAATTTGATCAATAAAAGACAAAGGCTAATGATCTTTCCTAGTTGCTTTATTTAATTTTCGAAAATCAATTACCATTCTATAGCCAGTAACAATTCTTTGAGGAATAAGTTCATTCTTATCATTAGGAACAACAGTAATACCTCCTTCCTTAGGGACACAACAAACGGGGCTTACCCATCTACTATCAGCTATGGGATAAATTATACATGCTTGCAGAAGCTTCAGTATTTCAGTTCTTACCACTTCTTTCATTTTAGGATTTAAACGTCGTTCATGATTAACAACAGGTTTAGCATCAAGCTCCATATTAGTCTTGTGCTGATAGAGAGTGGGACTAATGCCCTTAAGATCATCAAGAGTATATCCAATAACAGAATTTTCAATAATCTTTCTTCTTCATGTTCTGAAAGTTTAGCACTAATAATAACATGATATATCTTTTTCTCATCAAGATAAGCATATTTAAAAGTGTCCGACAATTGTTTTAATTCACACATAGGATCACCTTTAGGTGGAGGAGGACCTCCTAGAGTTTCAATATGCAAATTATGTTTAAGCAGAGGTCGTTGTTTCAGGCATATGCATATATTTTTCATGGTCTAGCAAATATTGTTCTAGTGGATCAATAGGAGGCATGACAATACAAGCAAGACCAATTATTTTGTCCTTTCTAGGTAATTCTTTCTTATGATATTTTCTATTGAACTTGGAAAAATTAAACTCATGAGATAGATCACCAAAATTAACACTGACGTTTTGTTTCTCACAATCTACTTTAGCATTAACGATGTTCAAGAAAGGTCTACCAAAGATAATGGGACAAAAGTCATCTTGTGGGGAACCAAGAAAAAGAAAATCAGTAGGATATTTTATATTCCCACACAAGACTTCAACATTAACAATCCCAATGGGTGTGATGCTGTCTGTATAAGTAGGTTTAATAGTAACATCTAACTCTTCTATTTCAGCGGGTGCTATGTCAATCATAATTTCTTGATATAAGGTAAAGGGAAAAGCACTCACGCTAGAACCTAAGTCACATAAATCATGATAATAGTGATCTACTATTTTGACTGAGACAACATGCATGCCAACAACAGGTCTATGTTTATCTTTTTCATCAGGTTTGGCAATTCTAGGAGCTTCATCACAAAAGTAAATAACATGCCCATCTATATCTTCTACCAAGAGATTTTTAACCATAGCAACAATAGGTTCTACTTTGATTTGTTCAGCAGGTTTGGGTGCTTTAATCTAACTTTTATTGACCACAGTTGAAACCTTAGCATGTTCCTTTATCCTAATAGGGAAAGGTGGTTTTCAATATAAGTAGTAGGAACAACTAGATCAACATTATAAATGATAGTTTCATCTTTAACCACGACTGGTTCTTTAATTTCTTCTTTAATAGGTGGGTGATATTTAAACCACTTCTCCTTAGGGATATCAACATGAGTAGCAAACGATTCACAAAAGGAGGCTACTATCTCAGAGTCAAGTCCATTTTAGTGCTAAACTTTTGAAAAGCATCGGTAATCATACAAGATTTAACAGAATCAAACTTAAGCTTAATACCTGACTCTTTACCTTCATCGAGTTCCCAATCTTCAGAGTTGCGTTTAATTATTTCTAAAAGAACCCACCTAAATACAATAGTCTTCTTCATAAAAGAACCATTACAAGAAGTATCGAGCATGGATTGATCATCACAAGAAAGCCGAGCACAAAAATTCTGAATAATAATTTCTCTTGAGAGCTCATGATTGGGGCATGAATATAACATTGACTTAAGCCTCCACCAAGATAAAGTGATACTTTCTCCTACAGGGGGCCAAAAATTATATATATAATTCCGATCACGATGAACTAGATGCATAGGATAAATTTTTTTTGGTGAAATTCCAATTTCAAACGATTCCAATTCCAAGATCCAATACCATCGCATAGCCTATACCATGCCAATGATTTTCCAGTTAAAGATAAAGGGAAAACCTTTTTCTTAGCTTCATCTCCGGGTGAACCTACAAGCTTAAATAATCCAAAAAAATTATCCACATATATCAAGTGCATATCAGGATGTCTGGTTCCATTTCCTGCACAAGGATTAGCTAGCAGTTGTTCTATCATACCCGAAGGAATTTCATAACCAATATTTTCAGTAGGTGCAGAAGGTTGAGAGGCAACTAATTGTGGTTCCGGTCGAGGTGAAGATACCCGAACAAACCACTCAAAGGAATGTTCTCCATAGTAACACGTGACAATAAATTTCAGCATGTAGTAATAAATTTTTCTTACCAAGAGCACTTCACTCCCCGGAAACAGCACCAGAAAAGAGACTTGATGACCCACAAGTATAGGGGATCGATCGTAGTCCTTTTGATAAGTAAGATTGTCGAACCCAACGAGGAGCAGAAGGAAATGACAAGTAGTTTTCAACAAGGTATTCTCTGCAAGCACTAAGAATATAAGTAACGAGTAGTTTGATAGCAAGATAATTTGTAACAGGTGTGGTAACAAAAGTGCAGCAAGGTAGCACAATCCTTTTGAGGCAAAGGACAGGCCAAGACAGTCTCTTATGATAAGCAAAATGTTCTTGAGGGTACACGGGAATTTCATCCAGTCACTTTCACCATGTTGGTTTAATTTGTGTTCACTACTTTGATAATTTGATATGTGGGTGGACTGGTGGTTAGGTGTTGTTCTTACTTGAACAAACCTCCTACTTATGATTAACCCCCTCGCAAGCATCCACAACTAAGATAAAAGTATTAAGATAAAATCTAACCATAGCATTAAACGTTTGGATCCAAATCAGTCCCTTACAAAGTAGAGCATAAACTAGGGTTTAAGCTTATGTCACTCTCGCAACCCATCATCTAATAACTACTCCACAATGCATTCCCTTAGGACCTAATAAGGTGAAGTGTCATGTAGAAGACGTTCACTTGACACAACTAAGGGAATCACAATATACATATCATCAAAATATCAAACACATATCAACTTCACATGATTGCTTGCAACAAGATTTCTCCCGTGACCTCAAGAACAAAAGTAACTACTCACAAATGATAATCATGCTCAACATCAGAGGGGTATTAAATAGCATAATGGATCTGAACATATAATCTTCTACCAAAAAATCACATAGTAATCAACTATAAGATGTAATCAACACTACTAGTCACCCACAAGCACCAATCTAAGGTTCCGGTACAAAGATTGAACACAAGAGATGAACTAGGGTTTGAGAAGAGATGGTGTTGTTGAAGATGTTGATGGAGATTGCCCTCCCCAAGATGGGAGAGTTGTTGGTGATGATGATGACGATGATTTCCCCCTCCGGGAGGGAAGTTCCCCTGGCGGAATTGCTCCGCCGGAGGGGAAAAGTGCTCCTGCCCAAGTTCTGCCTCAAGACAGCGGCACTTCGTCCCGAAAGTCCTCTCCTTATTTTTTTCTAGGTCAAAATGACTTATATACCAGAAGAGGGGCACCGAAGGTGGGCCGAGGAGGGCACAACCCACAGGGCGCGCCTGGGGGCCCTGGCGTGCCCAGGTGGATTGTACCCACCTGGTGGGCCCCCTCTGGTAGTTATTTGCTCCAATAATTCTTATATATTCTATAAAAAATCTCCGTTAAGTTTCACCTCATTTGGAGTTGTTCAGAATAGGTGGCCTGATGTAGCTCTTTCAGGTCCAGAATTCCAACTGCCGGTATTCTCCCTCTTTGTGTGAACCTTGCATATTATGAGAGAAAAGGCATTAGAATTACACCCAAAAGCATTATTATGCATAAAAACATTATAAACAACAATAGGTAAACATGATGCAAAATGGACGTATTATTGACCTCTCCAAACCCACTTTTCGCAATTTTTTATTAAGATCATCACCCTCCGAACAATTGGATGCCTTCTAGCTATGGTTGACTCTTCTTCATTCCCATTATCATCAAGCTTTATATTACTAAATGAAGATTCAATAGGTGTAACACCAATCATTTTAATATCTTCATCATAGTTGTGATAAAAATCGGGCGGAATCGCTTTATTAACGGCATTTTTTCTAACCTTTCTAATCTTCAAGAGCATTGCATCCAACTTGATCTTGTGATCATCAACGACATCGACAACATACAACTCCAATTTCATGTTCTCTTCTTCCATTCTTTTCAATTTTTCTTCCAAATACTCATTTTCTTTTTCAACTAAATTTAACTTCTCGACAACAGGGTCGGTTGCAATTTCTGGTTCACATACCTCCTAGATAAAAATATCTATGTCAACTTGATGGGCATAATTGTCATAAACACGAAATGCAACAAATAGTTATAAAAGATATTATACCACATCCGAATCATAAACCGGATGAGGACCCACGGTGACGGATATCAAAATCATGGCACTACGTATAACAAACAATCATACAAGTAAGAAAATTATACAAGCAACTATCTAAATCATACAAATAAGATCTTTTTTTACAAAAAAGGATAAGAACAAGAGCCTCACCAAGGTGGTGCCGGCGACGGGATGGCGCGGGCGATCGACGACGGTGAGGACGGGGACGGGAAGGCACTAAGTAAACCACAGTTACACATATGAACTAAGAAGTGAAGTTGAGCCCAACTTGCATATAAATCAAATAAACTCTCACATAATTACTCCCAAACTAAAACCCACAAATGACTATTCTTATAGAGCATTGCATGAGCTAAACTAACAATGAGAGATGAAAGGACAAAGTTGCTAACCTTTTAGAACACTTGGATAGATGGGGTGCCTCAAATCTTGACAAATCTTGGCAAAAGTGGAGGATGAGCTCGAGCTAAGGGGAAGAACAGAGAGGAGAGAAAGGAGAAAATAGAGAGGATGAGCTCGAGCTCGGGCTGGACGAAGCAGGGGTTTATATAGGGACATCTTTAGTCCCGGTTGGTGATACAAACCGGGACTAAAGGTCCACCTACAGTCCCGATTATTTGTGATACCAACCGGGACTAAAGGGGCTCGTGGGGACCCCAGCCTGACCCTGGCCTACCACCACCCCTTGACTCATGGTGATACCAACCGGGACTATAGGTTAAAAATGAACCAGGACTAATGGTGGCTGTTCCCCGTCCACTCCTAGCCGTCGAGACCGGGACTAATGATCACATTAGTCCCGGGCCCAAACCAGACCAGGACTAATGCTCCAAACAGAAGTCTTGTTTTCTACTAGTGATAGGATGCTTGCGACATGGGAAGAGAATGCTCATGACTGTCGGAATGGCAAAGGAGGAGGTGATGACCAACTCATGTACTCGCGCGTAGATTGGGAGTCCCTAAGAAGCAAAGTAAGGTGCAACATTGGCAAAGGCTCAAACAGCGTGAAGCACGGCGGACAAACCAGAAAAAGGCAAAGGAAAAGGCAAGCCACAAGGTCTAAGGTGGACAGATCTAAAGAGCGGAAGCCAGGGAACTTGGGTATGTCAGTGGTAAAGTGTTATAACTATAACGAGATGGGTCACTTTGTGAAGGATTGTCCGGAGCCTAACAAGCGAGAGGTCAAGGAAAATTTGGTGAAGCAGGAAGACGAACGTCCAGGTCTTTTGATGGCCGAAGTTTGTGATCTCGTCCAAATGGTGGTTGTGAAACCAGACCAGAAGGTGCTACTTCATGAGAAGAAAGTAATACCAAAGTTATCCGGAAACCATAACGTGTCATGGTATCTAGACACGAGTGCTAGTAACCACATGACAGGGTGCAAGGAGAAATTCCTCGAGCTAGAGTATGATGTTCAACGCTCGGTCAAGGCTAGTGATGGTTCAGTTGTGGAGATTTGCCGGCAAGGTTCTGCCCTCTTTGAAGGTCTCATAGGAGAACATCACATACTCACCGGAGTATACTACATGCCACGGCTTCGCAACAACATCATCTCTATCGGCAAACTTGACGAGAATGGATGCAAAGTGGATATTGTGAACGGAGTGATGACAATCTTTGACAACCTCCGATACGTGCTAGCGCGTGTGAAACACACATGGAATAGGCTCTATATCCTCAACCTTGATCAATATCAACCAGAGTGTTGGCTCGCCAAAAGTGATGATGATTCATGGTTATGGCATGCTAGATTTGGACACGTTAACTTATACACCTTTAAGAAGATGTCAAGGATGGAGATGGTATCCGGGATTCCATTTATCGACCATGTTGATCGAGTATGTGACGGGTGCTTGGTTGGAAAATAGTATCGCATGCCGTGCCCTACTCAGTCTACCTATCATGCAAGTGATGCACGCGCTGCTCCTTGGTGATCTATGTGGCCCTATCACCCCGGCAACTCACGCAGGAAAGAAGTAGTTCTTCCTTGTGATAAATGACTACTCGAGATACATGTGGGTCATTCTCCTACGATCTATAGATGAGGCATTTGAAGCGTTCAAGAAGATGAAGGCTGCAACAAAGATGGAACACAAGCTGAAGACCCGGCAGTAGCACCGCTGCTATCCATCGCTATTAGAGGTGTGCAGTTGCCTGAGATGGCATGCCATGACCAGTGCGGTTGTGGTCCACCTCACTTGTGTGTGGATCAGTGAATTTTGACTGGAGCCGATGCTCACCTAGATTAGGGGTAGCACCGTGGTCAGATGACGAATGGCTGCACTTTGTCGCTCGTGGGCGAGGGTCCTCTGATGGTGAGTTCCTCCATGCACCAACCCTGTGTGGTCTAATACGTCTCCAATGTATCTATAATTTTCGATTGTTCCATTTTGTTATATTATCAATCTTGGATGTTTTATAATCATTTTATATCATTTTTTGGTACTAACCTATTGACATAGTGCCAAGTGCCAGTTGATGTTTTCTGCATGTTTTTTACATCGCAGGATATCAATATCAAACGGAGTCCAAACGCAATGAATCTTTATGGAGATTTTTTTGGACTAGAAGGAGCATAATGGGCCCTGGCTGCGCCTTGCACTACTAGGAAAATGCTTGTACATAGAATATTAGCAGTAGCGCCTGTTTGGGCACACACGCTACTGGTATTTACCAGTAGCGCCGGCCAGAACGGGCGCTACTGCTAGCGAGTAGTAGCAGCGCTGGTTGGCGCGGGTCGCGCTGCTGTTTAGCGGGCCGCCGGGGCCAAAGGGCACGCCACTTAGCTGTAGCGTGTGTTTTGCGCCAGCGCTTGATGTCTACTACACAACCTTCTTCTTGTAGACGTCGTTGGGCCTTCAAGTGCAGAGGTTTGTAGGACAGTAGCAAATTTCCCTCAAGTAGATGACCTAAAGTTTATCAATCCGCAGGAGGCGTAGCATGAAGATGGTCTCTCTCAAGCAACCCTGCAACCAAATAACAAAGAGTCTCTTGTGTCCCAACACACCCAATACAATGGTAAATTGTATAGGTGCACTAGTTCGGCGAAGAGAGGGTGATACAAGTGGTATATGGATAGTAGATAAAGGTATTTGTAATCTGAAATTATAAAAACAGCAAGGTAACTAATGATAAAAGTGAGCGTAAATGGTATTGCAATGCGTGGAAATAAGGCCTAGGGTTCATACTTTCGCTAGTGCAAGTCCTCTCAACAATAATAACATAATTGGATCACATAACTATCCCTCAACATGCAACAAAGAGTCACTCCAAAGTCACTAATAGCGGAGAACGAACGAAGAGATTATGGTAGAGTACGAAACCACCTCAAAGTTATTCTTTCCAATCAATCCGTTGGGTTATTCCTATAAGTGTCACAAACAGCCCTAGAGTTCGTACTAGAATAACACCTTAAGACACAAATCAACCAAAACCCTAATGTCACCTAGATACTCCAATGTCACCTCAAGTATCCGTGGGCATGACTATACGATATGCAGCACACAATCTCAGATTCATCTATTCAACCAACACATAGAACCTCAAAGAGTGCCCCAAAGTTTCTACCGGAGAATCACGATGAAAACGTGTGCCAACCCCTATGCATAGGTTCATGGGCGGAACCCGCAAGTTGATCACCAAAACATACATCAAGTGAATCACGTGGTATCCCCGTCACCACAGATACGCACGGCAAGACATACATCAAGTGTTCTCAAATCTTTAAAGACTCAATCCGATAAGATAACTTCAAAGCGGAAACTCAATTCATTACAAGAGAGTAGAGGGGGAGGAGAAACATAAGATCCAACTATAATAGCAAAGCTCGCGATACATCAAGATCGTTCCAAATCAAGAACACGAGAGAGAGAGAGAGAGAGAGAGAGATCAAACACATAGCTACTGGTACATACCCTCAGCCCCGAGGGAGAACTACTCCCTCCTCGTCATGGAGAGCACCGGGATGATGAAGATGGCCACCAGAGAAGGATTGCCCCCTCCGGCAGGGTGCCGGAACGGGTCTAGATTGGTTTTCGGTGGCTACGGAGGCTTCTGGCGGCAGAACTCCCGATCTATCGTGTTCCCGGATGTTTTTAGGGTATATGGAGATATATATAGGCGGAAGAAGTACGTTAGGGGGCCACGAGGGGCCCACGAGGGTGGAGGGCGCGCCCAGGGGGGGTGGGCGCGCCCCCTGCCTCGTGGCCTCCTCGCAGGTCCCCCGACATGCACTCCAAGTCTTCTGGGCTTCTTTTCTTCAAAAAATGAGTTCCGTGAAGTTCCAGGTCAATTGGACCCCGTTTGATTTTCCTTTTCTTCGAAACCCTAAAACAAGGTAAAAACAGAAACTGGCACTGGGCTCTGGGTTAATAGGTTAGTCCCAAAAATGATATAAAAGTGTATAATAAAGCCCATAAACATTCAAAACAGTAGATAATATAGCATGGAGCAATCAAAAATTATAGATACGTTGGAGACGTATCAGCATCCCCAACCTTAATTCCTGCTCGTCCCCGAGTAGGTAAATGATAAAAGAAAGAATTTTTGATGTGGAATGCTAGTTGGCATAATTTCAATGTAATTCTTCTTAATTGTGGTATGAATATTCAGATCCGAAAGATTCAAGACAAAAGCTCATATTGACATAAAAATGATAATACTTCAAGCATACTAACTAAGCAATCATGTCTTCTCAAAATAACATGGCCAAAGAAAGTTCATCCCTACAAAATCATATAGTTTAGTCATGTTTCATTTTCGTCACACAAGAATGCTCTCATCATGCACAACCCCGATGACAAGCCAAGCAATTGTTTCATACTTTAGTAATCTCAAACTCATAAACTTTCACGCAATACATGAGCGCGAGCCATGGATATAGCACTATGGGTGGAATAGAATATAATGAGTGGGGTTATGTGGAGAAGACAAAAAAGGAGAAAGTCTCACATCAACGAGGCTAATCAATGGGCTATGGAGATGCCCATCGATTGATGTTAATGCGAGGAGTAGGGATTGCCATGCAACGGATGCACTAGAGCTATAAATGTATGAAAGCTCAACAAAAGAAACTAGTGGATGTGCATCCAACTTGCTTTCTCACGATGACCTAGGGCACTTGAGGAGGCCCATTGTTGGAATATACAAGCCAAGTTCTATAATGAAAAATTCCCACTAGTATATGAAAGTGACAAAACAAGAGACTCTCTATCATGAAGATCATGGTGCTACTTTGAAGCACAAGTGTGGCAAAAGGATAGTAGCATTGCCCCTTTTTACTTATTTTCTTTTTTTTGGGCCTTCTTTTTTTCTTTGGCCTTTTTTTTGGGACAATGCTCTATTGAATGATGATCATCACACTTCTATTTATTTACAACTCAATGATTACAACTCGATACTAGAACAAAGTATGACTCTATATGGATGCCTCCGGTGGTGTACCGGGATATGCAATGAATCAAGAGTGACAAGTATGAAGGAATTATGAATGGTGGCTTTGCCACAAATACTATGTCAACTACATGATCATGCTAAGCAATATGACAATGATGAATGTGTCATGACGAACGGAATGATGGAAAGTTGCATGGCAATATATCTCGGAATGGCTATGGAAATGCCATAATAGGTAGGTATGGTGGCTGTTCTAAGGAAGATATAAGGAGGTTTATGTGTGAAAGAGTGTATCATATCACGGGGTTTGGATGCACCGGCGAAGTTTGCACCAACTCTCAATGTGAGAAAGGGCAATGCACGGTACCGAAGAGGCTAGCAATGATGGAAGGGTGAGGTGCGTATAATCCATGGACTCAACATTAGTCATAAAGAACTCACATACTTATTGCAAAAATCTACAAGTCATCAAAAACCTCGGCACTACGCGCATGCTCCTAGGGGGATAGATTGGTAGGAAAAGACCATCGCTCGTCCCCGACCGCCACTCATAAGGAGGACAATCAAATAACACCTCATGTTTCAAATTTGTTACATAACGTTTACCATACGTGCATGCTACGGGACTTGCAAACTTCAACACAAGCATTTCTCAATTTCACAACTAGTCAACTAGCACGACTTTGATATTATTACCTCCATATCTGAAAACAATTATCAAGCATCAAACTTCTCTTGCTATTCAAAACACTCATAAGAAAATTTTACTAATCTTGAATACCTAGCATATTAGGATTTTAAGCAAATTACCATGCTATTTAAGACTCTCAAAATAATCTAAGTGAAGCATGAGAGTTCATCTATTTCTTCAAAATAAAACTACCACCATGCTCTAAAAGATATAAGTGAATCACTAGAGCAAATGGCAAACTACTCCGAAAGATATAAGTGAAGATCAATGAGTAGTCGAATAATTATGCAACTATGTGAAGACTCTCTAACATTTAAGAATTTCAGATCTTGGTATTTTATTCAAACAGAAAGAAAAGCAAAATAAAATGACATCTAAGAATAGCAAACATCATGTGAAGAAGCAAAAACTTAGGATCAACCGATACTAACCGATAATTGTTGAAGAAGAAAGGTGGGATGCCAACCAGGGCATCCCCAAGCTTAGACGCTTGAGACTTCTTGAAATATTGTCTTGGGATGCCTTGGGCATCCCCAAGCTTGAGATTTTTTGTCTCCTTAATTCCTCTCATATCACGGTCTCCCTAAATCTCAAAAGCTTCATCCACACAAAACACAACAAGGACTCGTGAGATAAGTTAGTATAAACCATTGCCAAAAACTTATCATACTCTACTGTAGCAAATCACTAAAATTATTATTCAACATTTCATAATAAATTCCTATGCATATTTAATAGTCCTATCCTCAAATAGAATCATTAAAGAAGAAAACATATGCAAACAATGCAAACATAACAGCAATCTGCCTAAACAGGATAGTCTGTAAAGAATGCTGCAACATCCATACTTACCTAGCTCCAAAAATTATGAAAGAAAATTCCCACTCTAGTAAATTTATCATAATTTAATATTCAAAAGGTTTCAACATTTTATCACATTCTGAATTTTCTAGAGAATTATTGCAACAGCGGTAAACTTTCTGTTTTCAAACAGCAACATGTATACTTGTAACATAGGCATAGTAAAGGCTATCAATGCCACTTTTATTGAAATAAAAGATGCAAAACATTATTATAAATAACAGCAAGCAAATCCTAACAAAAAAATTGACACTCCAAGCAAAACACATATCATGTGGTGAATAAAAATATAGCTCCAAGTAAAGTTACCGATGAACGAAGACGAAAGAGGGGATGCCTTCCGGGGCATCCCCAAGCTTAGGCTCTTGGTTGTCCTTGAATATTACCTTGGGGTGCCTTGGTAATCCCCAAGCTTAGTCTCTTACCACGCCTTGTTCCATAGTCCATCGAATCTTTACCCAAAACTTGAAAACTTCACAATACAAAACTTAACAGAAAACTCGTAAGCTCCGTTAGGATAAGAAAATAAATCACCACTTCAAGGTACTGTAATGAACTCATTATTTATTTATATTGGTGTTAAACCTACTGTATTCCAACTTCTCTATGGTTTATAAACTCTTTTACTAGCCATAGATTCATGAAAATAAGTAAACAACACATGAAAAACAGAATCTGTCAAAAACAGAACAGTCTGTAGTAATGTGGATCAAACGTATACTTCTGGAACTCATAAAATTCTCAAATAAATTGCTGGACCTGAGTAATTTATCTATTAATCATCTGCAAAAATAATTAACTAATTATCACTCTCCAAATAAAAATGGCAGCAATTCTCGTGAGCGCTAAAGTTTCTGTTTTTTACAGCATGATCGCAAAGACTTTCCCCAAGTCTTCCCAAAGGTTCTACTTGGCACAAACACTAATTAAAAGCTTAAAACCACATCTAAACAGAGGCTAGATTAATTATTTATTACTAAACAGTAACAAAAAGCAAGGAACAAAAATAAAGTTGGGTTGCCTCCCAACAAGTGCTATCGTTTAACGTCCCTAGCTAGGCATGATGATTTCAATGATGCTCACATAAAAGATAAGAATTGTAACATAAAGAGAGCATCATGAAGAATATGACTAGCACATTTGAGTCTAACATACTTCCTATGCATAGGGATTTTGTGAGCAAACAACTTATGGGAACAATAATCAACTAGCATAGGAAGGCAAAACAAGCATAACTTCAAAACTTTAAGCACATAGAGAGGAAACTTGGTATTATT
This sequence comes from Triticum aestivum, assembly GCF_018294505.1. NCBI lineage: Eukaryota > Viridiplantae > Streptophyta > Magnoliopsida > Poales > Poaceae > Triticum > Triticum aestivum. The sequence goes on from NC_057806.1 coordinate 702,163,550, forward strand.
GCAATTCCTACAAGCATATGTTACTCCCTCATAATAATTTTCAGTAGCATCATGAATGAATTCAACAATATAACCAGAACCTAAAGCATTCTTTTCATGATCTACAACATAGAAATTTTATTACTCTCCACATAAGCAAAATTCTTCTCATGAATCATAGTGGGAGCAAACTCAACAAAATAATTATCATGTGAGGCATAATCCAATTGAAAACTAAAATCATGATGACAAGTTTCATGGATATAATTATTCTTTATAGCATACAAGTCATCACAATAATCATCATAGATAGCAACTTTGTTCTCATAATCACTTGGAACCTCTTCCGGAATAGTGGATTCATCACAAAATAAAGTCATGACCTCTCAAAATCCACTTTCATCAATATAATCATCATAAATAGGAGGCATGCTTTCATCATAATAAATTTGCTCATCAAAACTTGGGGGACAAAAAATATCATCTTCATCAAACATAGCTTCCCCAAGCTTGTGGCTTTGCATATCATTAGCATCATGGATATTCAAGGAATTCATACTAACAACATTGCAATCATGCTCATCATTCAAATATTTAGTGCCAAACATTTTATAGATTTCTTCTTCTAGCACTTGAGCACAATTATCCTTTCCATCATACTCACGAAAGTTATTAAAAAGGTGAAGCGTATGAGACAAACTCAATAACATTTTTTATAGTTTTCTTTTAATAACTAAACTAGTGATAAAACAAGAAACTAAAAGACTCGATTGCAAGATTTAAAAATATACCTTCAAGCGCTAACCTCCCCGGCAACGGCGCCAGAAAAGAGCTTGATGTCTAATACACAACCTTCTTCTTGTAGACGTTGTTGGGCCTCCAAGTGCAGAGGTTTGTAGGACAGTAGCAAATTTTCCTCAAGTAGATGACCTAAGGTTTATCAATCCGCAGGAGGCGTAGGATGAAGATGGTCTCTCTGAAGCAACCCTGCAACCAAATAACAAAGAGTCTCTTGTGTCCCCAACACACCCAATACAATGGTAAATTGTATAGGTGCACTAGTTCGGCGAAGAGAGGGTGATACAAGTGGTATATGGATAGTAGATAAAGGTATTTGTAATCTGAAATTATAAAAACAGCAAGGTAACTAATGATAAAAGTGAGCGTAAATGGTATTGCAATGCATGGAAATAAGGCCTAGGGTTCATACTTTCGCTAGTGCAAGTCCTCTCAACAATAATAACATAATTGGATCACATAACTATCCCTCAACATGCAACAAAGAGTCACTCCAAAGTCACTAATAGCGGAGAACGAACGAAGAGATTATGGTAGGGTACGAAACCACCTCAAAGTTATTCTTTCGAATCAATCCGTTGGGCTATTCCTATAAGTGTCACAAACAGCCCTAGAGTTCATACTAGAATAACACCTTAAGACACAAATCAACCAAAACCCTAATGTCACCTAGATACTCCAATGTCACCTCAAGTATCCGTGGGCATGACTATACGATATGCAGCACACAATCTCAGATTCATCTATTCAACCAACACATAGAACCTCAGAGAGTGCCCCAAAGTTTCTACCGGAGAATCACGACGAAAACGTGTGCCAACCCCTATGCATAGGTTCATGGGCGGAACCCGCAAGTTGATCACCAAAACATACATCAAGTGAATCACGTGATATCCCATTGTCACCACAGATACGCACGGCAAGACATACATCAAGTGTTCTCAAATCTTTAAAGACTCAATCCGATAAGATAACTTCAAAGGGGAAACTCAATTCATGACAAGAGAGTAGAGGGGGAGGAGAAACATAAGATCCAACTATAATAGCATAGCTCGCGATACATCAAGATCGTGCCAAATCAAGAACACGAGAGAGAGAGAGAGAGAGAGAGAGAGAGAGAGAGATCAAAGACATCGCTACTGGTACATACCCTCAGCCCCGAGGGAGAACTACTCCCTCCTCGTCATGGAGAGCACCGAGATGATGAAGATGGCCACCAGAGAAGGATTGCCCCCTCTGGCAGGGTGCCGGAACGGGTCTAGATTGGTTTTAGGTGGCTACGGAGGCTTCTGGCGGCGGAACTCCCGATCTATTGTGTTCCCGGATGTTTTTAGGGTATATGGAGATATATAGGCGGAAGAAGTACGTCAGGGGGGCCACGAGGGGCCCACGAGGGTGGAGGGAGCGCCCAGGGGGTGGGCTCCCCCCTGCCTCGTGGCCGCCTCGCAGGTCCCCCGACGTGCACTCCAAGTCTTCTGGGCTTCTTTCCTTCCAAAAATGAGTTCCGTGAAGTTTCAGGTCAATTGGACTCCGTTTGATTTTCCTTTTCTTCGAAACCCTAAAACAGGGTAAAAACAGAAACTGGCACTGGGCTCTGGGTTAATAGGTTAGTCTCAAAAATGATATAAAAGTGTATAATAAAGCCCATAAACATTCAAAACAGTAGATAATATAGCATGGAGCAATCAAAAATTATAGATACGTTGGAGACGTATCAGTGCTGCAGCTAGTGGGCTTAGCAGTAGTGCTAGCCCATTGCCCGCGCTGTTGTTAAGCCCACTCCCTCTCCCCCCGCGCGCCCCCGGCCCGGCCTGCCTCATCTCTCACTAAAGCTCACTCACACTCTCCACACTCCTCCCTCTCAATCCCCCGCGCGCCGCCGTCGACCCGCACGCTGCCGTCTCCCGGGCCGGCCCTCCTCCCTGCTGCTTCGGCCGCCCTCGCCCGCGCCGGCCCTCCTCCTCGCCGGCCGCCCTCCCCCGTGTCGGCCTCCTCCCCCGCCGACTGCCCCGGCCCCCGCGCCGGCCCTCCTCCACCGTACCGAGAGGTACTCCTCCCTCTCCTTCCTCCTCCTCCCTCCCCCCTAGCTAGTTATAGTTATTAGAGTTGTTATTTTGAATCCTATGGAGTTGAAAAAATGTAGGTTATTAGAATAATTAGGTATGAACCCTAGTTAATTTGTATGAACCCTAGGTTTTTAAATTTAGCTAGGTTTTAAAGTTAGGACAGAAATTTAGCTAGGTTTTAATTAGGTGTATTTAATTGAATTTAGGTGTTTTAGTTGTTTTAGGTGTAGTTAACAGAATTTTAGGTGTTTTAGTTGTTTTAGGTGTAGTTAAAAAAATAGTAGGTATTTTTTTTAGTTAAAGCAATTGTTGTTATTTTTTTAGTTAAAGCAATTTTTCCTGTTATATGCAGATTTGCAGTGGACATGTCATATTTGGAACATGTCACATTTTGGACATGTCATATTTTTCCGAGTGGCCTACGTTTTGCCAGAAATGTCGATTTGTTTACGTTCTGGCAAATTTCAGGCGCTCGATATGTCCTATTTTTAGCAAAGGTCATGCCAAATTGTGCTAAGTGTTTATTAATTTTGTTTTCATAATTAAGCATTTAGTTCCTGACGTCGACGATGCCTATCCCGCATCCTCGTCGTCGACTCGGCCGAGGACTCCTGGTTGAGCCGAGGGGCCATGTCCGGGACTGGGCTCCGCCGGGCTGGTACTGGGTTGTGCTACCTTCTGGTGAGCGCAGCTTAGTGAGGAGCCAGCCCGTCGTCGACCTGGAGCTTCTTTGGTGGCAGTCACATGGGCCTGCATCGGTGGAGAGGCTTGAGTCCCCCGCACAAGTGGTACAGCACCGTGTCACGGAGGAGAACGCGCACGTCCAGCGCTACTTGGTTGTGCTGGCGAACGGCCGGTTCTCGAATACCTGGCAGATTATTTGGGGATCTCACCGGAGCTATCATCCGGTGATGGTTCCTTCTCTTTGGGTGTACATCGCGGCCCACTGAACCTAGAGGAGCTATTATTCGATATGTATTAGTGATATTATATGATGATCTTTGCTACAAACTACTATATATGTATTCGATGATGGATTATTAACTACCTATTAGTTATTTGCTTATTGAATGCAAAAGATGAGCGCCGTTTGTGCTACAAACTACTATATATGTATTCATGATGGATTATATGATGATCTTTGCTACAAACTACTACAAACTACAAATTTTAGGTGTTTTAGTTGTTATATGATGATCTTTGCTACAAACTACTATATATGTATTCGATGATGGATTATTAGTTACCTATTAGGAAATGTCTGATGACGAAAGGGAATTCGCTATGTGCGAGTACTGCGAAGATAAGCGCGGTCTATGCGACATGCCTCACTTGGTCGAAGGTCGGCACTTCAGCATCAAGCTCCAAGAGACCTTCGATGTTGAAACGGTACGCAATGACGACAAGTGTTTTTTGTTATTTTTTGCACGACTTCTCTGCTTCTTCAACGTGTAATTTCCGTCTTTTACAATTCGACTAGCTTATCCCATGCCATGCAAGACGCTATGTCTTGGAGAAGATGGGTTTTGAAGATCATCAAAGAATGGAGACAAAGATAATTCAACTAAGGACCCATCATGGTTATGATTTTGCTGTAAATCTATACAATTCTGTGAACTCATCCAATTTTGGTTGCCTAAATTGGGAAGCCCTTTGCAAGTTATATGATTTTCATGAGGGTATGCTTCTCACCTTCGATCTTGGTGATCCTGACATCAAAGAAAATGATATGACCATTTGGGTCATTGTTGACACGCTTCCAGTTCTACCGCTGTGTGAGTTTCTTAAACATATTTACTAAGCAATTTATATTGTTTATTTCAAAATATTTGACAGTTTATTTCCATTGACAGCTTATTTTCATTCTTCAAAAAATGTACGGAAAATGCTAGACAGAACCTACTACTACAATGATGAAGCACAATTAACTTATAAGGAGCAAGATGGTCTTATCGCATTTTTTACTGATATTGAGAATTACAATAGCTATTATCAAACTCCTCCACATTATGGTCAATACGTGCCACTAGTGCACGTGTTGAACTACGGTAACATCAATGGAGATATCATGGTAAGATTTTCTACTATTACGACATCCGTGCATCTTTTGCATAAATTCTTCTAAAGCTAAACTATATTGCTAACTACAAAGTTATTACTATGTTTTTGAACAGAAAATCCCGATGGATTGTGTGCCTCATTTGATGTTGACGAGAGGTCGCGTTAATGTTATGAGCTTACAGCCACCACAGCCAGGTCAGCCGCAGTATCCACATCACTCCTGTCCATACCGGATTTCTAAAAGTGAGGAAGCCATGATAATTGATGATTTCAAAAAATGTTTGAACCATCTTAGAGAGATACTTGGAAGCAACATTGTGTGTAGGCCAAGACTTGGAGACAAGATGATCTCCGTTCTTTATTATGGAGAGTCAATTTTCCTTAATGCAGCGTCAATGCCTATCTTGTTTTATGATATTTTACCTAAGAGAGGGTAGAGTAGGTCCTATGAGAGGAGTAGGTCGTAGCTAGAATGTGTTATTATGTGCTACAATGTGTTAGAGTTGATGATGATGAGGAGGAGTTGTGATTATGACTAGTGACCAACTTGTTATATGATGTCTCATTGACGAACATTGTTGATGGTGATGACAAGTGGTAATGAATATGCTATTTAAAACATACTAGTTCATGATGAGTTGTTATTGTATAAAAGATAAATATGTTTAAACATGTACAGCGCCAAAATGCTAAAAAACCATAAAAGTTAGTACCGCTGGCCTAAAAACGCGCTACTAGTAGTTGAACTTACCAGTAGCGCTGGCCTAAAAACGCGCTACTAGTAGTTGAACTTACCAGTAGCGCTGGCCTAAAAATATGCTACTGCTACAAAATAGCTGTAGCGTCGTAGCAGTAGCGCTGGTGCCAGCGCTACTGGTAGCACAAAAACCGGCGCTACTGGTAAGCATTTTCCTAGTAGTGTTGGGGTGCTCCAAGGAGAGCACAACCCACCAGGGCGCGCCAGGAGGCCCAGGCACGCCCTGGTGGGTTGTGCCCACCTCGGGTGCCCCCCGGACCACCTCTTTGCTCTATAAATACCCCAATATTCCCAAAACCCTAAGGGAGTAAACGACATATTGATCCAGCCGCCGCAGAGTATAGAACCACCGGATCCAATATAGACACCATCTCGGATGGGGTTCACCACCTTCATTGGTGCCTCTCCGATCATGCGTGAGTACTTCTTTGTAGACCTTCCGTAGTTAGTAGCTAGATGGCTTCCTCTCTTTCTCTAAATTCTCAATACAATGGTCTCTTGGAGATCCATATGATGTAACTCTTTTGCAGTATGTTTGTTGGGATCGATGAACTTTGAGTTTATGATCAGATCTATCTTTTTATATCCATGAAAGTATTTGAGTTTCTTTGATCTCTTTTATGCATGATTGCTTATAGCCTCGTATTTCTTCTCTAAAATTTGGGTTTTGTTTGGCTAACTTGATCTATTTATCTTGCAATGGGAAGAGGTGCTTTGTAGTGGGTTCAATCTTACGGTGCTTGATCCCAGTGACAGATGGGGAACCGACACGTATGTATCGTTGCTACTAAGGATAAAACGATGGGGTCTATCTCTACATAGATAGATCTTGTCTACATCATGTCATCGTTATTATTGCATTACCCCGTTTCTCCATGAACTTAATACACTAGATGCATGCTGGATAGCGGTCGATGTGTGGAGTAATAATAGTAGATGCAGGCAGGAGTCGGTCTACTAATCTTGGACGTGATGCCTATGTAATGATCATTGCCTGGATATCATCATGATTGTTTGAAGTTCTATCAATTTCCCAACAGTAATTTGTTCACCCACCGTTTGCTATTTTTCTCGAGAGAAGCCACTAGTGAAACCTACGGCCCCCGGGTCTCTTTCTCATATATTTGCCTTTGCGATCTACTTTTTGCTTTGCTTTTATTTTCAGATCTATTAAACTAAAAATACAAAAATATCTTGCGGTAATTTATTTTATTTGGCGTTCGATCTATCAATATTTATAACTCTCTCACGTCCGTTTTCCCATCTTGGGGCGCCGCTACCCGAAAGGGATTGACGACCCCGTTTACACGTCGGGTTGCGAGTAGCTGTTATTTGTGTGCACGTGTTGATTACGTTGTCTTGCTTGGTTCTCCTACTGGTTTGATAACCTTGTTTTCATATCTGGGGGAAATACCTACCGCCGTTGTGCTGCATCATCCCTTCCTCTTTGGGGAAATATCAACGTAGCTTCAAGCGACATCATGGTCACATGGGGTCACTGACAGTCTTGGTCTGACCACATCTGGCCATGGCTATGGGCTTGGGACGGGCCAAGCCTTGCTAGGGTTTTGATGTCCCCATCCGATGATCTTGGACCAACATATGTTGGTGCAGGTGTGCGAGGTTGGAGTGTCGGACACCGGGACGACGACCCTGGATGGCAGGCTGCGTGTCTCACTTTCCATTGAGTAGCATGGGAGTGTTTCTTGGTCATGCGGGTGGTGAGATGCATTCTGGCTGGTAGTCTTGGCGAAGCCGTCGCCCGTCAGTGGTGGCAAAGGCCTTATCCTGATCTACAGTTCTCGACCTGTTGTGGTAGTTCTGGTGGCCTGATTCCCCATTGGCGAGGTGCCAGGGAGGGTCTGAATGAAAGCTCCGAGCATCAATTCCTGTGGCCGTGATGCTTGCGGGTCTCATGTCCCTTTTGGGGGCATCGCCATGCCTCTTCTCCCCGTCAGTTTAGGATGAATACACTTGTCAGCCACGACAGACGCAGTGGTAGTGGTGCATTGCGTCGTGACCCTCGTGGGGGTGTCGCCGGTGAGTGCGACTTTCTTTCGGTTGCGGCTGCATGTTCAAAATGGTGTGGAGATCCAATAAACCCTACCTAGAACTCTGGTGACTCGCGATATCGTTTACACCTATCTTTTACACGTGACGACGTCCTCTCTTCGTCCTTCCTGCTTGCCGGCCGACATGGATGACACTCCTCTATTTAGAGCAAGAGGCTAGAGGGTCCTCTCCGGCGGTGGTTGGGTCGTGACAGTGCAACAAAGTCTAGTGGTTTCTCCTAGCATCCAAGGTGGTGCGTGGTTTCATGTTGGTGGCGGTCCTGGTTGGGTATCAAGGTGGTCCAGCCTCTCCTGTGCTTCTTCTCAGCAGAACGGTCGAGGCATCTAGTTGTGTACTTTCTGTGCTTGTTAGCATGTTTGGCTTGTTTCGCCGTGCTTTTCTTTGATAATCTTGTATGAGGATTTCCTCAACACCATGTATCATTCGATTGCGTAGCTTCCTTTATAAAGCAGGTGAAATTATGTTTCGAGATGAAATGCTTCTGTCACCAGCTCAGTACGCAGAAACATTTCAAATAATAATCATTTGGGGGGGGGTCAGGTAATAATCGCTTGTTTTGTATATTTATGCACGTTTACCATATATGTTGTAGCGGCTTCCTGGAACCTGGTCCCCACTGTGCCCAATTTCTAAAACTTAGCAAAAAAAGTATAGTACTTAACATAAGACAAAAACATAACGCTCATATGTTTTTTAATACAACAAGCCACCTCATCAGTTTCCATTAAAGAAGCAGCCAATCGAACTTACAAGAGTTTTGAACCAAAAGGAAGCTAAAACAACTAAAGCAAGCTCGATAGGAAAGGGACCGTAACTTACTAATTACATGCACCAGGAAGCAGGATACCTCAACAACGACTCCAGGAAGCAACCTTTGCAAATTCAACATTCACATTCAATCCTGAGCACAACAGGGTTCCAACCATGGCATACTTCACATGTATTGCAAGAAAATCCTAGGTGTTCACCCCAGCATTAAACATATAATTAATTGTCATATAATAATCTATTATTTCATAACAAGGGGAAATGAACCTAGAATTTTAATTTGTTATGATAAATAAGACACGTCAGATTCCAAAAGAAGCAAATGAGATCATATTAGTGTGACAAATATAATATTGTCAATTATTCAGAAGGTAGAAAAACATTCACTGATTACAGACACACAATGGAATGACATATGCTCCATTTATTTTATAGATTAGGATGCATATCTAGGAACTCAACCATGTCCTTCACTTGTGCACTGGTCTTCGGGGTAATTAACAAATGTCTGTCTTAGTAGTGGTTGTTCTCCCAGAACTGAGCCTGGAGATAGTCTATTGTGTTCTTTTCCACCTGAAATGCCTTGGCAAGAACATCATCTGATATTGGTGGGTCTGACCCAAACACTGCATTGGCAATTGTGATAGCCCCTGGGTTCTGGCTGCTTAGCGCGGCAATTGCAACAGCAGGCAGGTGGGGGTTGGGGTTGAATTGGAAGTGGATGAGCCCCACGGGGAAGACAAACACATCACCTTTGTTGAGCACCTTGGAGAAGAACTTGTTTTTGTTGGGGGCGGGCTGGTTGGATGTCACAAAGCCAACGTACAGTGTTCCCTCGAGCACCGTGAGGATCTCAGTGGCGCGAGGGTGCGTATGTGGTGGGTTTTGGCCCAAGGGAGCATAGTCGATGCGCGCAATTGATATGCCGAGGGTGTTCAGTCCAGCAATCTGCATGACGTTGATCAAAGTGACGTTGGATCCAACCTTGTTGGGCACCCTAGGCTTGTCGAGGTTGGCCGCCTTGAAGAAGTCATCTGCATTGACCTCCATCGGGTTCTTGCAAACAAACCCATTGACACGGACTGGGGGCAAAAGAGATGTACATGTAATCTCAGATTTTACATTGTTTCGACTCGCATATAATTACCAGAAATAGATTTCAACATATGTATTTGGTGAAAACATGATGACAAAACGGATAGTACCTGGTGAATTCATGTCGGCGACACAAAAGTCCTGGAGTGGGCTAGGATCAGAAGCAGTGGCCTGCCATGAGACTAACGCAAGAAGTGCAGCAAGGAGGAGAAAGGAAGAGGAGGATGCCATTTCGTTTTAGTGTCTTTGGCTCTTCTGTTCTCTCGTCTTCCTATTTCTGTTTGTGGCGTGAGTGACGATGGTTTGAACATGCAGGGGATGCATGTGTTTATATAGGCGCAGAACTCGTGAGTAATAGACAAAGTCAAGTGCAACCGATCAACAGATTGAAATGGTCTCCGGCTGCTGATTAAACTATTTTGCATAACTTTACAGGTTCCCTTTAAGACACGTTTTCCCTTCAAAGAAGCAATGTGAAACTCTCTCCTGAGTCGCCACAATGCATGCAGGGCTGGTTCCAGGAAAAGTCACCACCCGTCGCCATTTAGGAAATTATTTTGAAGATAAGAAACAGCGACAAGATAAACAAATGAAATTCCACTACTTTAATTAGATACAGTATCACATACTTGGTCAGAATCTGAACTGGTGGTCTGGTGTGTATGCACAAAGTTAGTTAAAGAGCAGTTGAGAAAAGCCAAGTCATGTAAGGCCATCAAATATTGTCACGTACTCATGCGTGGGCTTGATTCATGGGTGCCTGCATGACTTCTTAAGAGATATAAACTGACTACTACTCCTGTTCTTTCCAGAAGTTGATATAGAATAATGTGTGCAATCGAGGTTTTCAAACTATAAAATTATATATTTGCCTGTAGATTTGTCATGAAACCCAGCAACATAAGACGACACGGCATATTGTGTGTGAAGAAGGAAGAAAGCGAGGCGCCTCGATCCACACATGAATCCACCTAATACATCTGCTATATGTAGCAGCCCCTGTACGTTATCATCACGTCAAATCTGGTATTTACTTGGTTAGATGTCTCTCGAAGTGGTTGAGTATTTTCAGGAGGAAGCAGCGGCATTAGTGGAGGAAGTGCCCAACCAAAAGGAGAGCTGCCACAGAGGCCATGATGATGGAGAGCAGGAAATTTTCATATGATCTTAGCAAGACTAGTTAACATCTTGCAAGGACTTTTATCAACCTGTTCTATCCAGAAGTTATTATAAAATATATGCAATCTATCTTTTCAAACTATGACCACTAATATAAACAAAATATATATTTTCCAACAGATTTGTCATGAAATCCAGCAACATAAGACAACACGGTAGCTAGCGGATTGTGCCGACAAGGAAGACATCGACGTGCGTCGATCCATGCACGAATCCACCTAATACAATTGACATATGTAGCAGCCCTGTTATCATCACAGTAGTCAGATATGTATTTGCTTGGGCAAATTTCTCTTGCAGTAGTTGAGTATTTGCAGGAAGAGGTGACGACATTAATGGATCTGCCTAACCAAAAGGAGAGAGATGACGACCTTACTAAGAGTAGTTAGCATCCTCGTGCTAAATTTTTATCATGACCAGTTCAGTGCATAAATCTAACAATCTCGGTTGGCTTCCTACCTAGGTTCATGACACCAAACCTCACCTGCCCCCTTTTGTTAGTGTAAACAGTGCATCCAGTTACTAGGCTGGGTGGCCACACATAAACTGATTAATTTGTCAGAGGTGCGCGTTGGTAGGTTTGTGAAGGAAAAGATCAAGATATTTCCATCAGACAAATAAAATGCTTCTATCACAAGCTTGTTACAAAGAGCCAACTCAGATAATAATCTGTTCTCGTATATTTATGCATACTGTCTATATATGTCGGACCTGGTTTCTGGAACCTGGTTTGGTGTGCCTAGTTTCTGAAATGTAGCAAAAATCATATTTCTAGTTCTAAATTTAAGAAGAAAAATAACGATCATAAGTTCTTTTTAGAGAATTTGCCTCCTCATCAATTTCCATTAAACAAACGGCTAATCAAATTTACAAGAGATTGGAACCAAAAAGAAGCTGAAACAAGACATGCAGGAAAATAGAGCTATCAGCAACCAAAAGAGCAGGTTCACAGCGGAGGAGCAATAAACTAAGTCTCACATGCACCAGAAAGGGAGTGACCACAAGAACAACTCTACTAAGAAACTTTTGCACATTCAAGTTTTCACACTACAATCCTGAGCACAACCGGGTTCCAACCATGGCCTCAAGCATACTCCTCCTGAATCACCAGATTGATCTTTAACACCCTTTCTTCAACCCTTCCCCCATCTCGTGTTTCTGCAAAATGCTCCAACTATTAGGCTCTAGAATACCACAACATGATCATCTAGGATTTTTTTTATTAAAGCAAGCCGAGTTCCTAGTTTCCATATTGTCCAATGAATTGTTGTCTCCCCCACAGATAACCAATTTCCACAAAGACACGGGAAAATAGTTATTCCACACACTAGACAATGGCGCCGGCAATAACAACGGCGACAACATGATCAATGGGGACGATGATGACCCTAACGACGGAGAATATGATTTGGAGGATGAGGAGGAAGGAAGCCTTGGCCCCGATGAGTATGACGCTTTCGAGCTACCCCTTGAGGTACCCCAGCTCAAAACTATGTGCAAGCGATTGGCTAGTACGACCAAAAGCATCAAAAAGAAGTCCCAACATCTCAAGACCGAAGAAGATGAGATAAACGACATATGGAACGAGCTCCTTAGGGCCGAGCAGGCCCGAGAACAAGCTCGAACAGACTGGTGCTAACAGATCTTACCCCATGGCAACTTGCTAGACTAGATGGATGCGGAGACCGAGGACAGCGCGCTTTCAAAACGTAACTGGGTTGAAAGCCTCGACCATCCTCCCTAGTGCAGAGATCGACAGATAGGCACTGAAAAATATGCCTTCGAGGCGCATGGAGCCCGAGGTGGAGTCAATCCACCACTGACCACCATGAGATACAAACCCAAGGGGAAGTGGCCCTTAAGCTCCGAAACCCCACATCGACCAATCTACAAGTCTCGGCAATGCCCACCTGCTAGACAGACAGGATATTTTGCGTAGCTAGCAAAGAATGGCGATGTGCGCGACTACACTTGCGACTACACAACAACGATGTCGGACGTACACCACACGACTGCAAGTGTCTGAGGAGTTACACACCCTCGATACTTTACAGATGAGTTCATGCAACAGCAGTTCCCTGCTAATCCCGTAATAGGAAGGGTGATGTAGCACAACAGTAAAAAGTATTTTCCTCAGTTAAGAACCAAGGTTTATCGAACCAGTAGAAGTCCACAAGCTAGCAAGATAAGCAGCACCTGCACACAAACAAAATAAATGCTTGCCCCCAACTTGGCAAGGGGGTTATTAATCCCCTCGTCTTGCTAGTTACAAAGTTAAAAGCAAATAGCGATAGACAATGATATGTCAAATGGCAAAATAGTAGAGAGAGCAATAGAGCAACACAAATAATAATAGAGAATGGACCCGGGTGCCATAGGTTCACTAGTGACTTCTCTCTCGAAAGCAAGTAATGGCATAGTAAACAAATTATTGTTGGGTAATTGAAAAATAAATATCATTCATGGCATAATCTTGTATAGGCATCATGTGCATGACAATTAGACCATAATCCATCTGCATCTACTACTATTACCCCACCCCAAGACCGCTATCCAGCATGCATGTCACAGTGTTAAGTTGGCAAGAAATAGAGTAACGCAATAAGCAAGATGACCTGATGTAGCTTAACAGAAAGAAACGTAGCAATAAGATCAATCCCCGTTGTTTTATCCTTAGTAGCAACAACACATCATGTGCCTTTGCCCCCTTTTTGTCACTGGGCAAGATCACCGTGAGGTTGAACCTACTACTATGCACCACTCCCTCTGAAGAATTACCCATCTATCTGGGCCAGGGAAGACAAATAACTCAAAAAGTACACATAGTTACTTAATCATACAACAAAGAAACTCCAATTCTATTCAATGAACAATCTGGTCATAAATCCACAAATCATCAGATCACAACAAAGACACCATAAGAATTACATCGGATTGATCTTAGAGGAGATCATTGTATTGAAGATCCAAGAGAGATAGAGGCAGAGAAGAAGTCATCTAGCTGCTACTATGGAACCGTAGATCCTGAAGTAACTACTCAGACATCAACATGGAGGCAGCAAGGTTTATGCAGATGGCCACCCCAACGGTCCCCCCCCCCGATAGAGCTCCAAAACAGGGCTCTAGATGGGATCGGTTCGGAATAGAGACTTGCGGCGGCGATAAAATTCTCTTGTTTGTCTCTCTGAGGGTGTCGGGAATATTGGGAATTTATAGGACAAGAATTATGTCATACGGAGCTGCAGGGGGCCCACAAGCCTGGGTGGTGGACCAGGGGTTAGGCTGCACCCCCGGGCTTGTGGGCCCCTTGTCCATCTTCTAGTCAATTAGGTTGTCCACGCATCATAACCAATGGCAGACATGACTAGGAAGAGAAATCCTCCTCCCTCCTCCCACGAGGTGACCGGGGGGACCCTCAATCCCACTGGCCCTCACCGCCGCTTGACGGTGCGGTCAGGCAAAGCCCAACCATCTCCGCCAGCGGTGGGGCCTCTGGCTCTTCTTGCCCATGCGGGGCTGGTGAGGGCTGGTGACATGAGCCAGAACATGGCGGGGGCCGTGTGCCACGGTAATATAGTGGATGGACGTTGTGCTCCAGCACCCTGCTGCCCAGTTGCCTGGCAGCTTGGTGGATGGGCGTGCCTGGGCGCTTGCGACGATGGTGATCTAGGCTTCTAGATCTAGATCCGGACGACACGGGTTACGGGCAGCTGCCCCCGTCATGGCCTCTGCTGGTGGTGGTGGAGGCGTAGCAGCAGTAGAACAAAGGGTGGCTGGTTAGCTTCGGTTGCTCCGACGGTGGACAACAGCGAGCTCGAAGGTGGGATCCCCGGTGAGCAGTTTTGGTCGATGCCGGCGTTTCACGGGGTTGTCCTCGCCGGTGGTCGGGTGTCGTTGGTGGTCTCGCGCGTTGAGCTATGCCGTCCGCCGAGGTGGGGCAGCACATGGGGTGCTCGGTGGGGAGGTTTGTGAGAGGGATGGCGGTGCAAGGTTGTGCTGGTCGTGGATGCGTACGTCCTCTCCCCTTCGTCCCCCTTTCCATGCCTGTGCGCGCTGCCATAGCTCCAGCGGTGTTCTAGGCAGGACATATGCTTCGGCCCCGTAGGTTGGGGGCTGCCTTTTGGACCAAAGCCGAAAACTTTGGCTGGTCTTGGAGGGGTTTTAATGTAGGGCGGCAGCCCTGGCGGTAGGAGGCGCGACATTCGTAGGCGGAGTGTGCGTCTCAGGTGCGAGCGGGCAGCCATGGCCACGCGGGTGGCTTGGTTGCGGGTGTTTAGCGGATCTAGGGTGCGACGGAGGTGTGAACGCTGGGGTGCATCACTTGCCCAATCCGTGTACTGGCCGATGGTGGCAGCATCTATTGACGTCGTATCCTTCCTGTAGGCTTCGTCGCGGCGTTCTGGCTCCTTTAGTCATGCTCCGGATGAAAAGTTGATCTACATGATCGGGCGGTGGCGGCTATCAGTGGTCGTACCCTTCTGGGAGACACCATTTTGGAGTCCTGGCTTCATCGTTGTCGGTCACACCTCTTCATTGTGGTTCATGGTGGAGGTCTCCATCGGCTCCAAACGGCCTTTTTCGCATATGTGTAGTTAGTTTGGTAGTCGGTGGGGTGGTGTGTTAGTGCCTGACACCTTTGTATCTTGTCTTGCGTGTGTGTTGTGTGCGGTGGTGGCGTGTGTTTATATCGGTCTACACGGTTGTAATGCGGTGATGGTTGCTTTATATAATATAAAGCGGGGAACCCCTTTTTCATCATAACCGATGGCAGACATTATAGTGCCGCAGATGTATTGCACACAAGCACTATATATGAGGAATTTCCCAACGTGTTCAACCAAACCAGCAAACTTACATTAAATTACTAGATAATCGTCTATTGTATCGGAGAAGGGGAAAAAGAACCCTGAATTTTCGTTCGTTATGGGAAATATGACACATAATAACCAAAATAGCATACGGCATCATATCAGAGTGATGAAAAAAGATATTGTTGATTATTCATAACATTGAAATACATTCATGGCTTACAGACACACAGCGGCATGACACATTCTCCATTTATTTTATAGATATAAGGATGCTCGAGATATTCAATCAAATCCTTGATTTATGCACTAATCCTCTGTGTAATCAACAAATGTCTGACTTAGTTGTGGTTGTTCTCCCAAAATTGAGCCTGGAGATAGTCTATTGTATTCTTTTCCACCTGAAATGCCTTGGCAAGAACATCATATGATATTGGTGGGTCCGACCCAAACACTGCATTGGCAATTGTGATAGCCCCTGGGTTCTGGCTGCTGAGCGCGGCAATTGCAATAGCGGGCTGGTGGGGGTTGGGGTTGAATTGGAAGTGGATGAGCCCCACGGGGAAGACAAACACATCACCTTTGTTGAGCATCTTGGAAAGGAACTTGTTTCTGTTGGGGGCGGGCTGGTTGGATGTGACAAAGCCAACATATAGTGTCCCCTCGAGCACCGTGAGGATCTCAGTGGCGCGAGGGTGCGTATGTGGTGGGTTCTGACCCAAGGGAGCATAGTCGATGCGCGCAATTGAGATGCCGAGGGTGTTGAGTCCAGCAATCTGCATGACGTTGATCAAAGTGACGTTGGACCCAACCTTGTTGGTCACCCTAGGCTTGTCGAGGTTGGCTGCCTTGAAGAAGTCGTCTGCGTTAACTTCCATCGGGTTCTTGCAAACAAACCCATTGACACGCACTGGGTGCAAGGAGGAGATGTAACATTTAAGGTTAGATCTTACAAAGTCGTTTTCTTGGATATAATTTTCAGAATCTGATTGCAACATACGTATCTAGTGATAACATGACAGGAAACCATGAAGTGCGTAGTACCTGGTGAATGCAGGTCGGCGACGCAAAAGTCCTGGAGTGGGCTAGGATCAGAGGCAGTGGCCTGCCATGAGACCAGTGCAAGAAGAGCAGCAAAGAGAAGGATGGAAGAGGATGATGCCATTTGAGTTTAGTTTCTTGGGCTCTTCTTTTCTCTTGTGTTCCGCTTTGTGTTTGTTGCCTGAGTGATGCTTTGAGCATGCAGGGGTTGTATGTGTTTATATAGGCGCAGTGAGGCGTGTGCGAACTCGGGAGCAATAGACATAGTCAGGTGGAACCGACCAACAGATTGAAATGGTCTCGGGCTGCTGATTAAACTATTTTGCATAAATGTTTTCCCTTCAAATGAAGCAATGCAGCGTATACAGATAGATAAAGGAACTCTATGTGATGTACGACTGAGTAGTAACGATGATTGTTTCTCCATTTAACCCGAGTCTCAACAATGCATGCAGGGCTAATTCCAGGGAAATTCACCACCCGTCGCCATTATTAATGAAGGAAAATATTTATAAACAAGAAATATCCAGCAAGAGAAACAAATGAATTCCACAAGTTTAATTATATATCTAAATATCCTGTGTTTCTATCATACTATCATATACCTGGTCATAGTCTGAACTGGTTCCCGCGAAATCAGTCAAAGAGAGCAGTTGAGAAAAGCCAAGTTATACAAGGCAAACAATTATTTTCTAGCTTGATGCCGACATAGACAAAGTTACCTACTCTTACGTGAGCCTGATACATGGGTGCATGACTACTAAAGACATATAGAGTGACTACTACTCCTGTTCGCTCCACAAGTTGATATAGTATTATGTGTGCTATCTAGCTTTTGGAACTACGAAATTATATATTTGCCAATAGATTTGTCATGAAATTCCAGCAACATAAGATGACAGAGTAGTAAACGGATTCGTAGCAGCCCCTGTTTGTTATCATCATGTCAATCCGATATTTACTTGGTCAGATGTCTCTCGAAGTGGTTGAGTACTTACAGGAAGAAGCAACGACATTAATGGACGAAGTACCAAACCAAAAGGAGAGATGATACAAATGCCATGACGATGGAGAGCAGGAAGTTTCCATATGATCTAAGCAAGACTAGTTAACATCTTCTAGCGAAGAGTTTTATCATGCATGACCAGTTCAGTGTATAAACCTAGCCTTCCTGACTAGCTTCATGGCACCAGACCTCACCTGCTTCTTTTGCTAGAGTAAATAGTGCATCGAATGACTAGACTAGGCCAAGCGGCCACTCATAAACAGATTAATTTATTCGAGGTCAGATTTAGTATAGAAAAAAAAGTTTCCAGATGAGTTAATTGCTTCTATCACAAGCTTATTACAAAGAAACAACTCAAATATTAATTGTTTTTTTGGGACTCAGATATCTACAATAGTTTTTCTGGAGAATGATCAATCAAACTTACAAGACTTTGAACCCAAAGGAAGCTAAAACAGAACAATGAGGAAAAATAGAACTAATGACAACCACAACAACAAGTTTCATAGCAAAGGAAGCGTAGACTACTTCTTAGATGCACGAGAAAGACAGACCACAAGAACGACTCCTGGAAGCAACTTTTGCACATTCAACTTGAACATTGCAACCTCTGAGCACATTAACATATAATCATCTATTGGCTTTTGATTAAAGTTTTGCACAAACTTCTCAAGTTTTCTTTTAATATGCCTAAGCGCTATTGCATCATCTGGTGTATGCCTGAGTAGTAATTACGATTATTTATCCATCTCACCCAAGTCGGCACAATCCATGGAGGGTTGGTTCCACGAAAAGTCACGACCCATCACCATAGTTTATTAGATATCACATACTTGGTCGTGGTGAGAACTGGTGCGCACGAGGTCAAGGAGGAGTTGAGAAAAGACAAGTGATGCAAAGCAATCGTTTTCTACCTAGACAATGTCATCTGCTTAGATTTATCCACTCTCCCTTCTTTTAAGTTGCTTCAGAATGCATGCAACCAAGCTTTTCAAGCTGTGGCCACTAACATAATCGAACTATATATTTGTCACCGGATTTGTCATGAACAAAACTGTGCACAAGATATGGCATGGGATAAAAAGGACATACACGTACTTATACGTTTATAGATGTGTGTTAGCAGCTTAACATACATATGATTAGAAAGCACGGTTGGAGATATAATGGAATATCTTACCATCCTCCAGGAAAAAAAAACAGAGAAACTAGGCAATATGAGTCACCTAGTGATATAAAAAAATTAAGGTTGCAGGTTGACGCAGTAGTTAAAGGATTGTGTCAATGAGGACGAAGACACGCACGCATAAACAATGATGGTAGAGAGCAGAAACAATTCACGTGATCTTAGTAAGAGTAGTTAACATCGTCTTGATAAGAGAAGTTAGGTGGTCTCGGCGCGAGAAAGTCCAATGTTTCTTCCAGGTGGTGTGTGGTTGAATGTCGTCGTCGGTCCTGCTTGAGTCTTCAGGTGGTCCACCCTCTCTTGTGCTTCCTCTCAGCGTGTTTGGCTTGGTTTGCCACGCTTTCTTTAATCATCTTGTATGATGATTTGCTCAACACCATGTATTGTTCAGCCAAGCGGCCGAAGTCCGTTTTGTGATAAAATTCTTCTATGACAGGCTTGTTACAAAGAAACAACTCATATAATATTCATTTTTGGGCGGTTTAGGTAATAATCGTTTCTTTTGTGTATTTATGCATGTTTTTTGTATGTATGCTGGACCTAATTTTTGGAACCTGGTGTCCGGTGTGCCCAGTTTCTAACACTTAGTAAAGATCATATTTTTAGTTCTCAACTTAAGAAAAAGAAAAATAATACACATAAGTATTTTGATAAAACGGGACACCTCATGAAATTTCAATTAAAGCAACTGTCAATCGAACTTACAAGAGTTTGAACCAAAAGGAAGCTAAAATATTACATGCGGGAACCGTAAATTTCTTATTGCATGCACCAGAAAGCGAGACAGCAGAACAACGATTCCAGGCTGCAACCTTTGCACATTCAACTTTCACATTTAAATCCTGAGAACAATCGGGCTCCAACCATCGCATACTTCTCATGTATTATAAGATAATCCTAGGTGTTCAACCCTAGGATCAAACATATACTGGACTACCAGATAATCATGTATTCTTTCTTTTTACGTAACCATCTATTATTTCGGAACAAGGGGAAAAGAACCCAAAATATTTATGAGAAATACGACACATTAGAACCAAAAAAAAATATGAGATCATATCCGTGTGATAAACAACAATATTGTCAATTATTCTGAAGGTAGAAGTACATTCACTCATTACAGACACGGAATGGAATGGCATATGCTCCATTTATTTTATAGATTAGGATACATATCTAGAAACTCAAACATGTCCTTAATTTGCGCACTGGTCTTCTGTGTAATCAGCCAACCTTTCACTTAGTTGTGGTTGTTCTCCCAGAACTGAGCCTGGAGCCAGTCTATTGTATTCTTTTCCACCTGAAACGCCTTGGCAAGAACATCATCGGATATTGGTGGGTCTGACCCAAACACTGCATTGGCAATTGTGATAGCCCCTGGGTTCTGGCTGCTGAGCGCGGCAATTGCAACGGCGGGCTGATGGGGGTTGGGGTTGAATTGGAAGTGGATGAGCCCCACGGGGAAGACAAACACATCACCTTTGTTGAGCACCTTCGAGAAGAACTTGTTTCTGGCTGGGGCGGGCAGGTTGGATGTGACAAAGCCAACGTATAGTGTCCCCTCGAGCACTGTGAGGATCTCAGTGGCGCGGGGGTGCGTATGTGGTGGGTTCTGGCCCAAGGGAGCATAGTCGATGCGCGCAATTGAGATGCCGAGGGTGTTGAGTCCGGCAATCTGCATGACATTGATCAAGGTGACGTTGGAGCCAACCTTGTTGGTCACCCTAGGCTTGTCGAGGGCGGCTGCCTTGAAGAAATCATCAGCATTGACCTCCATCGGGTTCTTGCAAACAAATCCATTGACACGCACTGGGTGCATAGAAGAGATGTAGAGGGTAAGCTTAGGTATTACTAGAAAGCCGTTTTAACATGCATATAATTTTCAGAAATTTATTTCAACATATGTATTTGGTGATAGCGGGACAGGAAAGCATGAAGTAAGCAGTACCTGGTGATTGCATGTCGGCGACACAAAAGTCCTGGAGCGGGCCAGGATCGGATGCAACGGCCTGCCATGAGACCAAGGCAAGAAGAGCAGCGAGGAGAAGGAAAGAAGGGGAGGATGCCATTTGATTTCAGCTCCTTTGGGTCTTCTTTTCTCTTGTGTATTCCTGTTGTATTTGTTGGGTGAGTGATGCTTCCAATATGCAGGGATGTATGTGTTTATATAGGCGTGGCGAGCAGTGCAAACTCGTGAGCAACGGACATAGTCAAGTGGAACCAATCAACGGATAGAAATTGTCTTTGGCTGCCCACTAGATTATTCTGCATGAACTTTTCGGACATGGTCAGCCATATTCAAATCTTTGATATACTATAATCAAAGTTCCCTTTTGAGATGCCAAAGCGACACTTTTTTCTCTTTAATAAACAAAGAAGCAAATTAAGGTACTCCATCTGAATTTTTTTTTGAAAGGTACTCCATCTGATGCACCTCTTAGTAATAATTACTGTGAGTAATAATTTTGATTGTGTCAAACAAGGAAGAAATCGTGGCACGTGGATCCATGCATTAACGCACCTAATACCACTACTATATGTAACAGCCCCTGTCATGATCACGTCAACCAGATATACAGTTGCCTGGTCAAATTTCTCTCCAAGTGGTTGATTACTTTCAGGAAGAAGCAACGACATTAATGGACGATGGAGAGCCAGAGTAGTTAACATCTTCTTATTAAATGAAGGATCACGTTTGCTGCTATAGAAACATATGAAGTTAGTGCCTGCAAAGAGGAGATGTATAAATATACAGATCTAAACGGAAAGACATCTCACTAAATGTGCATTTTTTGTCGCATCCAGTTATCATGAAAATATCAACAAGATGATCTTCAGCCAGCAAGTAATATCAGAATGGTCAGCAGTTACAGACAAAAAGATTCTACTGACATCTACAGAATTGTGTAGTGTACTGGTCACACACTCACACAGGTCAAAAAGCATTTACATACAGGAGCTCTCACTACCAGTGTTAGAAATTTTAAGTAAATAAGTATAGCAAACGTCTCGAGGTACTGCCAGACAGCAGGTAGGTTATTTCTCTGCATAGACAAAAGTGTGTCATTTGAGTGACCTTGCACTGCAGTAAAATAGCAATTATGCATGGAAAATAAATTGATCACTAAATGTTCTGGATCCTTAGGAATTTAAACTCAAGAAACGTTTGCATTATACACAATTGCATAAAATAGGAATTATGCATGGAAAATAAATTGATCTCTAAATGTTCTAGATCTCTAAATGGGTCTCTAAATGTTCTACGTCCTTAAGAATTTAAGATCTAAAGAGAAAAACTAAGACTATTCGACCTGTTTGAAACTAGGGGCTTAGCTATGTGGAGTGTGAGTCTTCCGAGATGCGCAAAGGACCAAGCCGACGACAACCAGGGAAAATGAGAATTATGATATACTTGGTCATTGTAAGAACTGCTGAGCACGAGGTCAGTCAAAGAGCAGCTGAGAAAAGCCAAGTCATGTTTTTTTTAAAGGAGGATAAACCCCTGTCTCTACATCACTACGATGCAGACAGACATTTATTAATAAAGCCAAGTCATGTAAGCCAATCGTTTTCTAGCTGTAGGATGACAGAAAGTCACCAACTCATGCGTGGGCTTCTAAAGACGTGGAGTGACTACTACACATGTTCCTCCAGAAATTGCTATATGATGTGTGCGATCGAGCATTTCAAACAATGAAATTGTCCCTTTTCAAAAGTCTATGAAATTGTAGATTTGCCAATAGATTATTTGTCATGAAATCCAGCAGCATAAGATGACACAGTAGGTAGCGGACTGTGGCAACAAGCGGAAGAAATCAAGGCGCGTTGATCCATGCATGAATCCACATAATACACCTGCTATTTTGCAGCTGCCCCTGCTAGCATCACGTCAATCAGTTTTCTTTTTAGAAAGAGGAGGATAACCCCATCAACCAGATATTTACCTGGTCAAATTTCTCTCGCAGTTGTTGAGTAATTATAGGAAGAAAGCAAGGATCTTAATGCTTAGTGGACGTTCCTAGCTAACCAAAAGGAGAGCTATGAAGATGGAGCTTTTTTTATTTTTTTGAAAAGGGGGAACAAGCTATGAAGATGGAGCTGAGCAGGAACTTTTCATATGATCTTAGTAAGAGTAGTTAGTTTCCACCTTGCTACGATTCAATCATGACCAGTTCATTGTAAATATAAATCTAAGAATCAGACCACACCTGCTTCTTTTTTGGAGTAAACAGAACTCATAAACTGATTAATTACTTGGAAGTGTTTGTTTGAGTTTCCATACACTAGTCATCAACCCTGTGCCTTCGCACGGGCAGTGATTTTGGAAAAACAACATTTTGTAAAACATCGCACAATTCTGTGGTAATGTAGTCATCGTCTCGTCCGCCCGATGCCACCGCGCACCTCCGGTATGAGCCGCCGCTCGCTGCCACTGCAGCAACCCGCAGTCCCGTGCGCCGCCGCACCGCGTCTCCGTGCCAGGGGCCACTACGCCTCCACGCTCGTCGCGCCGAGCTGCAGCGGCCTCTGTGCCACCATGCAGGTCCTCAGCGACCTCCTCCACTGGTGGAAAAAGGGCCTTTGGTCGCGGTTCGCAACTGCCATTAGTCGCGGTTATGCAACCGCGACAGAACGGGCGCGACTAAAGGCCCCCCCCTTTAGTCGCGGTTGCTTAAGAACCGCGACTAAAGGCCCGTCCACGTGGGCGCCAGGTGGCCGTCGGGGCGGAGGACCTTTAGTCGCGGTTCTTCTGGCCAACCGCGACTAAAGGCCGCCGCAGGTTTAGGGTTTTAGCCCCCCCCCCTAAACCTGTTTTCTGTTTAATTTGTATTGTTTTATTTCTTTTGTGCTTTATTTTAATTTTGAAGGAGTTTCATATATTCTACGGTACTACATACATGCATATGAATGTACAATTTCAAATAAATTTGAAATTAGAACCAAAAAGAATTCAAGAGGAATATACAATATATATTCAATATCATCGGATGACCATATACAATTTTGAACAAGTTTCCATACATGATTTAATGCATATAAAGTTCTACGTCCTCGTAATAGTGTTCTCCTTTAGGATGGAGGACTTCCCTGCTGAACCATCCAGCTAGTTCCTCTTGAAGTGGTCGGAAGCGAGCTTCTGGACTAAGCATCCACCGGAGGTTATTCCTCTTAGCATTGGTATCACTCGGAACCCGCTCAGAGGTGTATCTCCGGATCATCTCACAGACATAGTATCCACATAGATTGGTCTCCGGTGGCTGAATATCCCCAGCATTCTTAGCCTTTAACATTTTGAATTCTAGCTCTTTTTTGAATTCACCGACCTTTGTATCTACGAACCGTCTCCAAACCCTACGAGGCAAAGAAAATTAAATGAACAAGAGAGTTATTAATTAGTTACTTGATATTAGGAAATGAACGAAATAGGCCGATCGATATAGAGCGCAAATGAATGAAAATAATTACTTCTGCAGCATTCTTCTCATGCCGCCCCAAAGCTTTGGATCCATATTCACAGAGTCGTGGACGAGACATTCTGAGGTGTTAACTTTAATTACTAGCAGAATCCAGTGGAACCTGCGGACACGATACATGCACAGTACGTCATGCATAACTCATCGATTAGCCGGCCACATACCATGCATGGAGTAAACAAAAGAGAATGTGCTCAAGACAGAAACACTCACTCAAAATGGTAAGGAAATAGAATATCACTTTTGAGTTCCTGCTTTGTAAGAAACTGCCACAGGTCTGCCTCCACGTCGGCGGGGTAACGCTCCAACACATGTCCATTAACGATGTGTGGGTCAATGAACCCAACATCATGGATGTTCCTTACTCTGCATTCCTTAATCTTCATTCTGCATGTATAATAGCGGACACAACAATATAGTTAGGACATATATATAGTGCAGGCAATATGAACGAGATGGGGTAGAAATTAATAAATCACTTACAGAACGTAGCAACTGATGATAGATTTATCGAGCTCGCGCAGATTGAAAAGCTGGAACAATTCACTCAGTTCAATTTGTACATAGTAATGTTTGAAGTGATGCTCATGTCTAACTTCCGCATAAATATATTCTTTGGCGTTTTTATTTTTTATGTAACCCTTGTACCATTTCAGCAGACCTTTCATTTGTGGAGGTAGATCCTTTTCCTGCGCAGGCTCGACGAGAGGCCCATTCTTGACATATGTAATTACTACCTCCTTCACTGGCGCCTCATCAAGGCCTAACAGTTCACGAAGAGTAATACCTAAGTTGGCCGCTTGTTCTCTGGCACTCGTTACAGTCAATCCCTGTGCTGCCGCAGCTTGTATGATCTCGGGGGCATCCGGACAGAAGGCTTCCACTATAAGCGGGGCAATCGATTGTTTACTTTGTTCCCCGAGCTGGGCAACTTGTTTCCCGCTTTTTTTACTTTCGGCCTTCTCCCGCTCTTTGTTCTCCTTGAACATGAGTGCCTGCCTGCGAAGTTCACGTGCATAGTCGTTAGGCAGATTCTTCGCGGCTTGGGACGGTGTGCTCAAAAATGACTTAGCCCACTTCTTTTGCTCATCAGAAAATACTGGCTTGGGCTCGGGCTCTCTTTTCTTCTTGCAGTCCGCCTTCCATTTCTCCAAATCAGCAGCCGCGGCCGCGTCGACTTCCTCGGCACTACGTTCCCAAGGCCTTGTGGGGAGAGGCTTCAGTGATGGCTCCGGTACCTTTGTGGTCTTAGGTACATAAGGGTCCGGGTTAATAATCCAGGACTGCTTCTGCTTCTTTGCCGGAGGTGGATTGGGGGGCGGCGTCTGATCACCCGCCGGACGAGGACTGGGGGGCGGCGGCTGATCACCCGCCGGACGTTGTGGACTGGGGGGCGGCGTCGGCTGACGTGACGGAGGTGTAGGTGAACCGCCACCACCACCACCACCACCACCACCACCACCACCGCCACCGCCACCACCACCACCGTAGGGGGGTGGACTTGTTGTCCTTGGCGCCTCGCCTGGAAACTTGATAAACTTCTTTTGCCATAGAATGAAATGGCGCTTGACATCTCCAAGTCTTTTCTCCCCTTCAGGTGTAGCAATGTCAATCTCCAGGTCCTCAAACCCTTGGACTATGTCCTCCACCGTGACACGAGCATAGCCATCTTGAATGGGGTTGTTGTGGTGGAGTGCTCCAGGTAAACATGGTAAAGCACTGCCGATGGCTACCTTCATGGACATGTTCCCGATAGGATAATACAGATGACATTCTTTCATCTCCTTTATATCGTCCACGGGGTAGCGAGGAGGCTCCGGTGAAGTAATTTCGACCACCAGAGGCTCCGGTGCAGTAATTTGGACCACCAGAGGCTCCGGTGCAGTAATTTCGATCGTCGGTGCATCTGCACCAGCCGGTGGGGCCTCCGTGGAAGCCACGCTGCTTCTCCGCTGCTGGCTTCCGAGATCCGCTGGATGATCTTCATGCTGCACCCGAGCTGCATCTCTTTCGGCTACTAGTACACTCATGGTTTTCTTCATCACATCAATTTCCGATGCCAACCGCGCCACAACATCTGCTTCCCGATCCATCTTTCTCTTACGGCTTCTGTAACCGTACGGGTCATCGTTCTGGGGGAACCCTATTTTCCACGGAATGTGCCCCATGCCTCGTACACGTCCTCCGTGTTCAGGATTCCCGAGGGCTTTTGTCAGCGCGTCGTTCTCTCTGTTGAACTTGATCTTCCCCTGTTGAGCATCCCTCATTGCGTTAATAAGGGCTTGGGTGGGTTTAATTAATTTGCCCCGGTAAACACACTCCCCTGTCTCCGGGTTCAGCGTTCCCCCATGCCCGTACCACCAGCTTTTGGCCCTTGGGTCCCATCCCTCCGTACCTGGACGGATTCCTCGCGCCCTCAGCTCGTTCTCCATCTTCTCCCACCTAGGCTCCCAAAGGCGATACCCTCCTGGCCCCATAACATGATTGTACTCCTTCTTAGCCGCATTTTCCTTATTTTTTTCGATATTTGAATGAACTGCTCCGATTTCTTTTGCTTCACAAATTCTGGCCAATCATGTTTCAGTTTCTCATATTGTCCTTTGAAATCCGGAGTCTTGTTCTGCTTGACAAAGTCATGGGCTAGATTTTGCTTGAATTTCCGGAATGCGTCGGCCATCTTATGAAGAGCGAACTGTTTGACTAGCCTCCTCCTCTCCTTGTTTTCCTCAATCTTGTTACCCTCCTCATCGAATTTGTTGTATTCCGGAGGTAGAACGAAATGTTCCATAAGCTTCTTGAAGCAATCTTTTTTTGTTCTCTTATCGACAAAAGTGAAACCATCAATTCGTGCCTTCTTTGGCTCATTCCACTCCTGGACGGTGATCGAGACGTTGTCTCTAACAATGGCTCCGCATTGGCTGACAAACTTGGTGGCGTTCTTGCGGGGCTCCAGCGGCCTGCCGGTTGCACTGTCGACAACCTCGATGGTGCATGTTTCTCCTTGTTTCATCGTCTTGGTTGCGCCACGCTTTGACGACGTACTCGATTGTTTCGACGATCCGGCCGAGGGCTAAAATAAGAAAGAGTCGCGCGCGTTAGTACACACATATTTATTCAAATCAGTTAGTTTGTATCACCAGAGGCTCAATGTATATATATACCTCGGCGCCGGAGGTGGTTGCTACTTCCATTTGAAGATCGTCGTTTATCGACGTTTGTTCGGCATCATCTTGCTGACGGCGCCCTTCATCTTCACCGTCAAGGTTCAGATAAGAAGAGATATCATCTTCTTCTTCTCCGGTCGGCACATATAGAATATCGCCGTTTATGATGCCGAACATATGTGCTTCACCGTCCGGATCATAGTTGTCCATAATCGGGTCAGCTCTATCGTCCGCCATTATGTCAGTCCTGAAAACATGTAGTAAAAACAAATTAATTAAGTGAAGAAGGGGGGCGGTGGCGGTGGCGGTGGCGAAAGGGCGGTGGCGAAAGGAGGGGGCGAGGAAGGGGTGGGAGAGGGTGTCGCGGTAGAGCGCGAGACGGGGCGGCAGACGACGGCGTCACGGAGAGGGGAGGCTTGGAGTAGACTGGCTAGGGTTTGGCCAGGGATGCGGATGGAGACGAATATATGTGGGGTCGGGATGGCCCATGTGCAGGGCGGGGGGTGCTGGCCACACTCTTTTTTCTTTTCTTTTTCATTTCATTTCATTTTTTCTTTTCCTGTTTTTATCCTTTTCATCTTTAAAACAATTCAGTATATCAAAATATAGCAATGAAAAAAGATATTTGAGAAATCATAAAATGTATGTGAATTCAAAAAAATGAATCATAAAATGTTCATGGATACAAAAACATTGTGATTTTGCAAAAAAAAAGGTTTTCAAAAAATATTGATGATTTTGTGGAAAAAACAGGAATAAAAACATATTGTGTATTCAAAAAATGTTTAGGGATTTCAGAATAGTTCACGTATTTAATTTTTTCACTGATTCATGACATATTCGTGAATTTAAAAATTATTCGTGTATTTCAAAAAATGATTTTATTAGACACAAAAAATTCTTTCACGTATTTTCACGTATTTAATTTTAAAAATTCTTTCTTTTTTTCTTCTTCCTTTTTTTTCTTCTTTCTTTTTTTCTTCTGTTGTTTTCTTCCTTTTTCTTGTTTTTCTTCTGTTTTTCTTTTGTTTTCTTCTTCCTTCTTTCTTCTTCTTCCTTTTTCCTTTTTCTTTCTTCTTCTTCTTCCTTTTTCTTCTTCCTTCTTCTTCTCCCACGATGGGCGGCGGGCAAGGGCAGGGCCAGCGGGCGGCGGGCAAGGGCCGGAGGACGGCAGGCAGGGCCAGCGGGCGGCGGGCGGCAGGGCGGCGGGCGGCGGGCGGCGGGCGGCGGGCGGCGGGCGGCGGGCAAGGGCGCAAGGCACGGGCGGCGGGCAAGGGCAGGGCACGGGCGGAGGCGGCGCTCACTGGGGACGGGGGCGGCGGCGCGCAGGGCTTCGGCGTCGGCGTCGGCGTCGGGGCAGGGCTTCGGCGTCGGCGTCGGCCGGGGCAGCGCTTCGGCGTCGAGAGAGAGGAGAATGGGAAGTGGCAAAACTGCTAAGTGCAGTATTTATAGACGCACCTTTAGTCGCGGTTGGAGAGGCGGACCGCGACTAAAGGTACCCTTTAGTCGCGGCCCGCCACCCCAACCGCGACTAAAGGGTACCCTTTAGTCGCGGTCCGCCTCCCCAACCGCGACTAAAGGGTTTTGGCGCCGCCTCCGTTCCCGCGCAGAAAGACCCTTTAGTCGCGGTTGGGGAAGGCGGACCGCGACTAAAGGGTACCCTTTAGTCGCGGTCCGCCTTCCCAACCGCGACTAAAGGTCTGTGCTAGAACTGGCGCGGTGCGGTGGGATGTTTAGTCCCACCTCGCTAGCCGAGAGGCTTCGACAGTGGTTTATAAGCGCGGCTGCGCTCACCACTTCGAGCTCCTCTCAAATGCAGGCTTACGGGCCTATTCTGTCACTATGTGCCTGTGGGCCTACTCGGCCTTCTGCGGGCCTGAATCCTGGCCCTTTAATGGGTTTCTAGTCGTATTCAGGCCGTGGTGGCCCAGTAGGTGGCATATTTTCTTTTTTTCTTCCTTTTTTCCTTTTTTCCTTTTTTTCTTCTGTTTTTTTTTATGTTTTTCTTCTGTTTGTTTTTTCTTCTGTTTTTCCTTTTTTCTTCTGTTTTTTCTTCTGTTTTTTCTTCCTTTTTCCTTCTTTCTTCTTCTTCCTTTTTCCTTTTAAAATCAGAAAAATAAAACTAATTCATTTTAAAATCTTAAAAATACAATTATATATCAAAAAAATCAGAAAAATAAAACTAATTCATTTTAAAACCCCTTGAAGGTTTGACAAAAGGTTTGATACAATAAATTATTACACATCATTTCTTCCCTTGTGTCCCTGCTTGCTTACGATTGTGCCGTATCCATGGAGCATCCTCATCATTTAACTTAATGCTTGGGTCGGTGTTCACTTTGAAGGGCGGAATTTCAGCAAACATATTATAATCTTCTGACATGTCTGTCTTGTCCTCCACTCCCACGATGTTTCTTTTCCCTGAAAGAACAATGTGGCGCTTTGGATCATCGCATGATGCACTGATCGTTTTCTTATCTTTCCGTTTCCTCGGTTTGCTACTCATGTCCTTCACATAGAAAACCTGAGCGACATCTTTCGCTAGGACGAATGGTTCGTCAAGGTAACCAAGATTGTTGAAATCCACCATTGTCATTCCGTATTGCTGGTCCACCTTTACCCCACCTCCTGTTAGCTTGAACCATTTGCACCGGAACAAAGGGACCTTAAAGGAGGGTCCATAGTCAAGTTCCCATATCTCCTCTATGTAACCATAATATGTGACCTTTTGCCCATTCTCGGTTGCTGCATCAAAGCGGACACCACTGTTTTGGTTGGTGCTCTTTTTATCTTGGGCGATCGTGTAAAATGTATTCCCATTTATCTCGTACCCTTGGAAAGTCGTTATAGTCGAAGATGGTGTCTTGGCCAACATGTACAGCTGATCTACAACATCATTGTCATTCATTAAATGTTTTCTCAACCAACTGCCGAAAGTCTCCATGTGGGCCTTCCTAATCCAGGATTCAGGCTTCCCCGGGTTGTCCGAGCGTAAAATATTCTTGTGTTTCTCAAAGTACGGAGCCACCAAGCTGGAATTGGTCAGTACAGTGTGGTGTGCTTCAGTCAGAGAATGGCCGTCCATACATATCGTTGATTTCCTTCCGATCGTGCCTTTTCCACTTAGTCTCCCCTCGTGCCGCGATCGAGGAAGACCAATCGGCTTAAGGTCAGGAACAAAGTCAACACAAAACTCAATTACCTCCTCATTTCCATAGCCCTTGGCGATGCTTCCTTCTGGCCTAGCACGGTTACGAACATATTTCTTTAATACTCCCATGAACCTCTCGAAGGGGAACATATTGTGTAGAAATACAGGACCGAGAACGAAAATCTCTTCGACTAGGTGAACCAGGAGGTGCGTCATAATATTGAAGAAGGATGGCGGGAACACCAACTCGAAACTGACAAGACATTGGATCACATCGTTCTGTAACCGTGGTAGAACTTCTGGATTGATTACCTTCTGAGAGATTGCATTGAGGAATGCACATAGCTTCACAATGGCTACTCGAACATTTTCCGGCAGGAGCCCCCTCAAAGCAATCGGAAGCAATTGCGTCATAATCACGTGGCAGTCGTGAGACTTCAGGTTTTGGAACTTTTTCTCCGCCATGTTTATTATTCCCTTTATATTGGACGAGAATCCAGACGGGACCTTCATACTGCTCAGGCATTCAAAAAAGATGACCTTCTCTTCTTTGGTCAGAGCGTAGCTGGCACGACCTTGAAACCATTCCGGATGCCGGTCATCAGGGTCTTTCAAACGTTGCTGGTCCTGCCGTGCTTCCTTTGTATCATTTGTCTTCCCATACACGCCCAAGAAGCTTAGGAGGTTCACGCAAATATTCTTCGTAACGTGCATCACGTCGATTGCAGAGCGGACATCTAGGACTTTCCAATATTCTAGCTCCCAGAATATAGATTTCTTCTTCCACATGGCTGCGTGCCCGTCAGCTCCCTTCGGAACTGATTGTCCGCCAGGACCCTTTCCAAAGATGACTTTCAAATCCTTGACCATATCAAATACCTCAGCACCAGTGCGTTCCGCAGGCTTCGGCCGGTGATCTGCCTTGCCGTTGTAATGCTTGCCTTTCTTTCTTACTGGATGAATTTTCGGAAGAAATCGACGATGCCCAAGGTACACGTTCTTCTTACAATTTGGCAAATGTACACTTTCAGTCTCATGTAAGCAGTGCGTGCATGCATTGTATCCCTTATTTGACAGTCCCGAAAGGTTACTAAGAGCAGGCCAATCGTTGATGGTTACGAAAAGCAACGCTCGTAGGTCAAATTCCTCTTGTTTGTGCTCATCCCACACACGGACACCACCCCACAGCTGTAAAAGTTCATCAACTAATGGCCTTAGGTACACATCGATGTCGTTGCCGGGTTGCTTCGGACCTTGGATGAGCACTGGCATCATAATGAACTTCCGCTTCATGCACAACCAAGGAGGAAGGTTGTAGATGCATAGAGTCACGGGCCAGGTGCTATGGCTGGAGCTCTGCTCGCCAAAAGGATTCATGCCATCCGTACTTAGAGCAAATCTTATGTTCCTTGCGTCAGCTGCAAAATCTTTGAACCATCTGTCGATCTTTCTCCATTGCGTTCCATCTGCGGTGTGTCTCAACTCCCCGTCCGACTTACGGTCCTCTTTGTGCCATCGCAACAACTTGGCATGCTCTTTGTTCCTGAACAGACGTTTCAACCGTGGTATTATAGGAGCATACCACATCACCTTGGCGGGAACCCTCTTCCTGGGTTTCTGGCCCTCAACATCGTCACCAGGGTCATCGCCTCTGATCTTATAACGCAATGCAGTGCATACCGGGCATTCATTCAAATTCTCGTATTCACCGCGGTAGAGGATGCAGTCGTTGATGCATGCATGTATCTTCAGAACCTCTAAACCTAGAGGGCAGACAACCTTCTTTGCTTCGTACGTACTGGCGGGCAACTCGTTATCCTTTGGAAACATATTCTTCAACATTTTCAGCAAGTTTTCAAATGCCGAGTCAGCTACACCTGCCTCTGCCTTCCATTTCAGCAAATCCAGTGTGCAGCCCAGCTTTTTCAGACCATCATCGCATCCGGGGTACAGCGCCTTTCTGTGATCCTCTAACATGCGATCCAAATTCTCCCTCTCCTTTTCAGTTTCGCAGCGTCTCCGTGCATCAGCAATGGTCCGACCAAGATCATCAACGGGATCATCACGTGCCTCTTCTTCACCTTCCCCTTCACCTTCAGCATCCTCCATGAAAGTATCACCGAAATGAGCAAGATAGCTTTCATCGATGAAATCATCCCCTTCTTCATCTTCTTCCATTATAACCCCTCTTTCTCCATGCTTGGTCCAACAATTATAGCTTGGCATGAAACCGTGCCGAAGCAGATGCATGTGAACATCTCTTGAGGAAGAGTAACCCTTCTGATTCTTACAGATAACACATGGACAGATAACAAAACCCCCCTGCTTGTTCGCATTAGCCACTACGAGGAAATCTTTCAAACCCGTAGTGAACTCGCCGGAGAGTCGGTTACCGTACATCCATTGCCGATTCATCTGCATTATTATAATATAAAATATATAATTAACCATCATGCATTTGTTAAACTAACTAGCTACAAACAATATAAATTAAACAATGAACTGCACACATGCATATTTTATCAATGACACACATGCATGAAAGGTTCAAGTTGCTAACCGCGATCGAGAAGGAAAAAATAAATGAGGAACCTCAAGTGTGGCTCCAACACTTCATATCATGTTTGTTTCACCCTCTTAGGGCATTTCATCAAACACCTTGTGTGCATAAGAGGAACCAAAAGCAAACCTACACCCCCTTGTGAAGCTTGTGAAGAGAAGTGGCACCAAATGGCTAAGTGAGCGTGCTGAACTGGTATATATAGGGGAGGAGCTTTAGTCGCGGTTGGCCTGGCCAACCGCGACTAAAGGCCTTTGCGCACCTTTAGTCGCGGTTGGCCTGGCCAACCGCGACTAAAGCCCCTCACGTGCACCAGCTGGCCACCGAGCGCCCTGGGCCCAGGCCTTTGGTCGTGGTTCGTCTGCCGAACCGCGACTAAAGACTTCATTAGTCGCGGTTCCTACAGTTTCGTGACTAATGGGGCTGGACGGAAGCCTCTTTTTCTACCAGTGCTCGCCTTCGTGACCGCAGTGCTTGTCGTGCGTCGCCGTCACCACACGCTCTCCATTGCGCCGCAGCCGAGACCTCCATGTCCGCCACGGATGCCACCGCGCGCCACGGCCCCGAACTTGGTAGCTCTGATGCCAATTGATGGGTTCAAGCCCTAGCTCTCTCTCTCTCTCTCTCACGTAGTTCTCGCACTCTCTTGTTGCCCTGTCGCAGTGATTCAGGCACACGAACGCCCGCCGCACAAGAAGGAGAACAGGGAGACAGTGACACGGTGATTTCCGGCGCACGAACGCCCGCCGCACATACGGCACTTTCCTTCAACACGAACTGAATCCGCAGCAGTACAGGTGAAGGTATATATACGCACGCACACGCCCGCCGCACAGGTGAAGGTACAGACTGGACGTATGACGAGGGTGCGGGACGGTTCAGGCGAAAGTTCGGCACCTCGACGCTGGTGGAGGTGATGTCTTGGTAGTCACGTCCATCTTTGGATCATCGTCATTGTTCTCCCACAGCCGACTCGATGGTGGCGGCGCAGTGCGTCATGACCCTTTTGGGTTCGTCATCGGTGAGTGTAGTCTTTCAGTCGCGGTGGCGTGTTCAGAATGGTATGGAGATCCACCGTATTGCTTGCACCTATCTTGTACATGCAGCAATGACCTCCTTTCGTCATCTCTGCTCGCTGGTAGGGTCAAAGCTCCTTGGTTTGGGTAGACGGTCCTCTCTAATAGCAGTTGGGTGGTGTCGACGTGACAGAGTCCAGCGTTTTCTTCAAGGTGGCATCTGGTTAAATGTCATCATCGGTCCTGGTTGAGTCTTCAGGTGGTCCCGCCTCTCCTGTGCTTCCTCTCGCGGCATGCTGGAGGCGTCTCATTGGGCACTTCTAGTGCTTGTTAGTGTGTTTGTCTTGGTTTGTCATGCTCTCTTTGATCATCCTGTATGATGATTTCCTCAACACCATATATCGTTCAGCCATGCGGCCGAAGTCCGTTTTGTGATAAAATGCTTCTATGACATGCTTGTTACAAAGAAATAACTTAAATAATATTCATTTTGAGGGGGTTAGGTAATAATCTACTCTTTTGTACATTTACGCGTGTTTTCTATATGTATGTTGGAGCAAATTTTTGGAATCTGGTCTCCGGTGTGCCCAGTTTCTAAAACTTAGTAAAAATCATATTTTTATCTCAACTTCAGAAAAACAAAAATAATGCTCATAAGTTTTTTGATAAAACGATCCACCTCATCAAAATTTCATTAAAGCAACCGTCAATTGAACTTACAAGATTTTTGAACCAAAAGGAAGCTAAAAATATTACAAGCAGGAACCGCAAATTTCTTATAGCATACACCAGAAAGCAAGAAAGCAGAACAATGACTCTAGGAGGCTACTTTTGCACATTCAACTTTCACATTTAAATCCTGAGCACAATCGGGCTCCAACCATCGCATACTTCGCACGTATTGCAACATAATCCTCGGTGTTCAACCCTAGCATCAAACATATACTGGATTACCATATAATCGTGTATTGTTTCCTTTTTTTGACCTAGTCATCTCTTGTTTCGGAACAAGGGAAAAGAGCCTAAAGTATTTATTTTTTATTGAGAAATACGAAACATTAGAACCAAAAAAGCATATGAGATCATATCAGTGTGCTAAAAATGATATTGTCAATTATTCAGAAGGTAGAAATACATTCACTCATTACAGACACAACAATGGGATGACATATGCTCCATTTATTTTATAGATTAGGATGCATATCTACAAACTCAAACATGTTCTTAATTTGCGCACAGGTCCTCCGTGTAATAAGCCAACCGTTTCACTTAGTTGTGGTTGTTCTCCCAGAACTGGGCCTGAAGCCAGTCTACTGTATTCTTTTCCACCTGAAACGCCTTGGCAAGAACATCATCGGATATTTGTGGGTCTGACCCAAACACCGCATTGGCAATTGTGATAGCCCCTGGGTTCTGGCTGCTAAGCGCGGCAATTGCAACGGCAGGCTTGTGGTGGTTGGGGTTGAATTGGAAGTGGATGAGCCCCACGGGGAAGACGAACACATCACCTTTGTTGAGCACCTTCGAGAGGAACTTGTTTCTGTTTGGGGCGGGCTGGTTGGATGTAACAAAGCCAACATACAATGTCCCCTCGAGCACCGTGAGGATCTCAGTGGCGCGAGGGTGCGTATGTGGTGGGTTCTGACCCAAGGGAGCATAGTCAATGCGCGCAATTGAGATGCCGAGGGTGTTGAGTCCAGCAATCTGCATGACGTTGATCAAAGTGACGTTGGATCCAACCTTGTTGGTCACCCTAGGCTTGTCGAGGGTGGCTGCCTTGAAGAAGTCATCAACGTTAACCTCCATTGGGTTCTTGCAAACAAACCCATTGACACGTACTGGTGCATAGAAGAGATTTATAATGTAAGCTTAGGTCTTACAAAGTTGTTTCGACTTGCATATAATTTCCAGAAATTCATTTCAACATATTTATTTGGTGAGAACATGATGAGGAACCGGATAGTACCTGGTGAATTCATGTCGGCGACACAAAAGTCCTGGAGGGGGCTAGGATCGGAGGCAGTGGCCTGCCATGAGACCAAGGCAAGAAGAACAGCGAGGAGAAGGAAGGAAGAGGAGGATGCCATCTGATCTTTTTCTCTCTCCTGTGTTTCTGTTTGTGATTGTGGCGTGAGTGATGGTTTGAACATGCAGGGATGTATGAGTTTATATAGCTGCAGCGAGCAGCGCCTGAAATCGTTAGCAATTGTAGACTTAGTCAAGTGAAACCAACCAACCAATTGAACTGGTCTCTTGCTGCTAATTAAACTACTGCATATACGCCCATTTAAGACACGTTTTCCCTTCAAAAAAGTAATGCAGAGTATACATCCATATAAAGCTATTCTATGGTGATGTGCACGGCTGAGTAGTAATTATGAATGTTTCTCCATCTCACCCGAGTCGCCACAATGCATGCAGGGTCAATTTCAGGAAAATTCACCACCCATCACTATTAAGGAAAATATTTTTAAGAGAAGAAACATCTGGCACTAGTTTAATTCGATATCATATACTTGGTCATAGTCGGAACCGGTGCGGACGAAACCAGTCAAAGAGCAGTTGAGAAGCCAGGTCATGTAAGGCAATCAATCATTTTCTAGCTTGATGCCGACATAGATGAAGTCACTTACTCACGCGTAGGCTTGATTCATGGGCGCATGATTTCTAAAGACATATAGAGTGACTACTACCCCTGTTCTTTTCAGTAGTTGATACAGAATCATGCGTGCAATCGACCTTTTCAAACTATGAAATTATATATTTGCCAATAGTTTTTTCATGAAATCCAGTAACAGAGGGCGGCAGAGTTGTTAGCAGATTTGTAGCAGCCCCTATACGTTATCATCATGTCAGTGGGATATTTACTTGATCAGATGTCTCTCAAAGTGGTTGAGTACTTGCAGGAAGAAGCGACGACATTAATGGACGAAGTGCCCAACCAAAAGGAGAGCTGATACAAATGCCATGACGATGGAGAGCAGGAATATTCCATATGATCTTAGCAAGACTA
This sequence comes from Triticum aestivum, assembly GCF_018294505.1. Taxonomy (NCBI): domain Eukaryota; kingdom Viridiplantae; phylum Streptophyta; class Magnoliopsida; order Poales; family Poaceae; genus Triticum; species Triticum aestivum. Next base: position 702,200,745 of record NC_057806.1, read on the forward strand.
GTTAACATCTTCTTGCAAAGAGTTTTATCATACATGACCAGTTCAGTGTATAAATCTAACAATCTGGTTAGCCTTGCTGACAAAGTTAATGGCACCAGACCTCACCTGCTTCTTTTGCTATTGTAAATAGTACTCCCTCTGTAAAGAAATATAAGAGCTTTTAGATCTCTAAAGTAGTGATGTAAATGCTCTTATATTTCTTTACGGAGGGAGAACATACATTAAAAAGACTAGGCCAGGTGGCCAAGTTATAAACAGATTAATTTCTTGGAGGTGTGTGTTGTTGGGTTCAATAAGCCGTCGCGACGATCGACGCGGTGAGCGTGTGTGGACCGGGTCGAACACATCGGGATCGCGGCGGGTTGCATGGGTAGGTGTGCGTGTGTGAGTGTGTGAGCCAGCGCGTGTGTGTGCGGGGCCGCGCGGTTCTGTTAGCGAGCAAAAGGGAGGGGTAGACCGCATCGGGCGCGCGGGGTGGCCGCGGCGATCACGTTCGGGCGCGATGCGTGGGCGGCGCCAGAGCGGGCGGGGCGTGGGGGAGTGGGGGAGCGAGTGGGTGCGAGGCGAGGCCTGGCATGTCAGTGCTCGCGGGTATAAGACCCCGGATCCTCCCTGTAGCTCGTTGGCAGGTTGAGTTCGAGCTCGAGGTAAAGAACAAGCCGTATGTGCGGCTGGGGCGTTCGTGCGCCGGCAAACCACATGTGCCCTGTGTTTTCTCCTTCATCTTCCTCCTTTCTTCGTTGGTTCGTGCCACACAGAGAGAGAGAGAGAGAGAGAGAGAGAGAGAGAGAGAGCTCCGAGTGAGGGAGAGGGAGAGGTAGAGCTAGGGTTTAGGGTTTGGCGCCAACAATTGGCATCAGAGCTTCAGGTTGAGCAGCTCACCGGAGTCCATGGCGCTGGTTCCACACGGCGGCGGCGGCGCGGGCAGATCGGTGTCCATGAACATGCTGATGCTCTCGTCGGAGAACTACACCATGTGGGCGATCAAGGCGTAGGCGATCCTTGATGCCTACACGCTGTGGGAGGCGGTGGCGCCGGCGAACGACGTGGCGGTCAACAGCAAGAAGTGCAAGACGGCGAGGGCGATGATCTTGGCGGGGCTGCCGGAAGATGTCCTGCTGTAGGTGGCGGCGAAACTCACTGCAAAGGAGGTATGGGACTCCCTCAAACTGCGTTTCATCGGTGCTGAACGGGTGCGCGCGGAGAGGAGAGCGACGCTGCACGGCAAGCTGGATCGGTTGAAGATGGAGGACGGCGAGTCCCTGGACGTCTACGCCGGGAGGCTGGCAGGGATGACGGCGAGGCTCGCGAGCCTGGGCGAGACGCTGAGCGACACCGAGCTGGTGAAGAAGCTCATGGAAACGGTGCCGGGCCTTCTCTTCCCTGTCGTCGCCGGGATTGAGCAGTTCTGCATGCTGGAGGAGCTGACGTACGACAAGGTGCTTGGGCGGCTGCGCGCGTTCGATGAGCGTGTGCGGCGCCGTGGGTAGAGCGGCGGCGAGCGGGCAGACGGCCAGCTTCTGTACGGGGCGGCGCAGTGGCGAGCACGGGAGTGGTGCCAAGGGGGAGCACGGGACGATGATGATGACGCACGCAGCATGGCGACGCGGGATGGCGGCAGCAGGCATGGTCGCTGCTACAAGTGCGGTGAGCGCGGCCACTTCAAGCGCGATTTCCTGGAGCTGCGGAAGGTGCCGGCGGCGGAGCGGGCGCTGCTAGCGGACGCCGACGTCGAGGACAACGGCCTCCTCTAGGTCACGGCTTAGGGGGGTGTGTTGGGTTCAATAAGCCGTGGCGACGATCCGATGCGGTGAGCGCGTGTGCGAGCGCACGTGGATCGGGTCGAATACGTCGGGATCGCGGCGGGGTTGCGTGCGTAGGTGTGCGAGTGTGAGTGCGTGAGCCAACGCGTGTGTGCGCGGGGCCGCACAGTTCTGTTAGCGAGCAAAAGGGAGGGGTAGACCGCGTCGGGCGCGCGGGGTGGCCGTGGCGATCGCGTTCGGGCACGATGCGCAGGCGCAGCCAGAGCGCACGGGACGTGGGGGAGTGGGGAGCGAGTGGGTGCGAGGCGAGGCCTGGCATGTCAGTGCTCGCGGGCATAAGACCCCGGATCCTCTCTGTAGCTCGTTGGCAGGTCGAGTTCGAGCTCGAGGTAAAGAACAAGCCGTACGTGCGGCTGGGGCGTTTCGTGCGCTAGCAAACCTCCTGTGCCCTGTGTTTTCTCCTTCATCTTCCTCCTTTCTTTGCTGGTTCATGCCACAAAGAGAGAGAGAGAGAGAGAGAGAGAGAGAGAGAGAGAGAGAGAGAGAGAGAGAGAGAGATCCGAGAGAGGGAGAGGTAGACCTAGGGTTTGGGGTTTGGCGCCAACATGTGTTGGCAGTTTTAGTGTAGAAGGAAGTTTCCATTAGATGATTTAACTGCTTCTATCACAAGCATCTTACAAAGAAACAACTCAAATGATAATTGTTTTTGGGACTCAGATATCTACAATGGTTTTTCTGGGGAATGATCAATCAAACTTACAAGAGTTTTGAACCAAAAGGAAGCTAAAACAATACATCCAGGAAAAATGGAACTAACGGCAACCAAAACAGCAAGTTTCGTGGCAATGCAAACATAAACTATCTTTCATCGCCGGAAAGACAGACCACAAGAACGACTCCAGGAAGCAACTTTTGCACATTCAACATGCACATTGCAACCTCCGAGCACATTACGATATAATCATATGGTCATCTATTCGCTTCTGATTAAATTTTTGCATAAACTCCTCAAGTTTCCTTTTAATATGCCTAAGCGTTACTGCATCATCTGATGTACGGCTGAGTAGTATATTATGATCATTTATCCATCTCACCCAAGTCGGCACAATGCTTGCAGGGCTGGTTCCATGAAAACTCACCACCCACCACCATAGTTTATTAGATATCATATACTTGGTCATTGGTGAGAACTGGCCCTCACGAGGTCAAAGAGCAGCTGATAAAAGCCAAGTGACGTAAAGCAATCGTTTTCTACCTAGACAAAGTCACCTGCTTAGCTTTATCTACTCCCTCGCTTCTTTTCAGTTGCTACAGAATGCGTGCAATTAAGCTTTTCAAGCTGTGGCCACTAACATAAGCAAATTATATATTTGTCACTGGATTTGTCATGAACAATACTGAGCACAAGATATGGCATGGGATAAAAATAACATACACATAATCATACATTCATAGATGTGTGTTAGCAGCTTAACATACATATTATTAAAAAGCATGGTTAGAGATATTATGGAATATCTTGCCGTCCTCCAAAACCAAGGGAAAAAATAAACAGAGAAACTTTGCAATATGAGTCACCTGGTGTTATACAAAATATTAGGTTGGAAGGTGACGTCGTAGTTAACGGATTGTGTCAATGAGGAAGAAATCAAGGTGCGTCATTCCATGCATGAATGCACCTAATACACAACTATTATATGTAGCAGCCCCTGTTATCATCACATCAATCAGATATTTACTTGGTCAAAATTTTCTCAAAATGGTTAATTACATTAATCCACGCACACATAAACAGTGACGATAGGGAGCAGAAACAATTATATGATCTTACTAAGAGTACTTAACGTCCTCTTGCTAACAGGTTGATCATGATCCATTTCAATGGGTAAATCTGACAATCTAGTCGGCATTTCTTGTGTAGGCTCATGACACACCTCGCATGCCTCTTTTGTTAGTGTAAACAGCACACCCAGTGACTTGGGCTGGGTGGCCACTCATAAACTGATTAATTTCTTGGAGGTGTGTGTGTAGTTTTGATACAGAAAATATGTTTCCATCGGACAAATAAAATGCATCCAGAAAGAAGAAGAAGACAGGCCCCAACATCATCCTGGTGGACGACATGAGAGGCTATCTCCGCCGCCGGCCCTAGACCCACACACTCTCCGCCTCCCTGGTAGCCATTGTTCGGCACTACGCCGAGCAAAGCCCCGGGAGATGGTAGGTGCTAGTGGGATGCCCCTTCTCTCCGCTCCACCCCGTCCTCTTTGTGGGCTAAACGTAGCACCTCACGCCACCGCCGCTGCTATCCCTCACCTTCGGAGGTGAGCCGCCGACCTGAGATTTCGTGGCATGCCTAGTGGGGTCATGGGTCATTTGGTTTGTGCGTGGATCAGGGAACTCTACCTGGAGCCGAGCCTCTCCTAGATCAGCCAGCATCGTGGTCGTTGACCTGTGAGGGGTGATTGCGGTGAGACGGGATGTAGCTTCCCATAGCCTCTCATGGGTGAGGTTCCACTGCAGGTGAGATACTCCTGCCCCCACCTAGAATGGTCAGGTGGGTTTGTTGGCGATCTTAGGCCCGACCGGATCTAGTCATGGTCGTGGACTTGGACCGGGTCGAGCCTCACTATGGTTTGATGGCCTTCTCCGGTGACCTCGTACCAACATCTTGGTGACGAGGCATGGGTTTGGGGTGTCATACGTTGAGGTGATGGCCCTGGACGGCAGGCTAGACTTCTGGCAAGTGTGCGGGACGGTCCAAGCGAAATTTCTGCGTCTCGACGCTGGTTGAGGCGATGTCATGGTAGTCACATTCCTCTTGGGATCATCGCCATTGTTCTCCCGCCATCCTAGCTCGGGGTGAAAACCCTCCGCCCCAGCGGACGTGGTTGTGGCAGTGCAATGCGTCATGACCCTCTTGGGTTCGTCATCAGTGAGTGTAGTCATCTTTCCATCGCGGTGTCTTGTTCAGAATGGTATGGCGATCCAATCGATCCTACCTCAAATTTGGTGACTTACCGTATTCCTTGCACCTATCTTGTACACGCAACAATGTCCTCCTTTCATCATCTCTACCCACCGGTAGGGTCAGCAATCCTTGGTTTAGGCAGAGGGTCCTCTCTTAGAGTAGTTGGGTGGTGTCGGTGCGATGAAGTCCAGGGTTTTCTTCAAGGTGGCGTGTGGTTGAATGTCGTCGTCGGTCCAGGTTGAGTATTCAGGTGGTCCAGCACTCATGTTCTTCCTCTCGGCGGCATGCTGGAGGCTTCTAATTGGGCAGTTCCGGTAGTTGTTAGCATGTTTGGCTTGGTTTGCCATGCTTTCTTGGATCATCTTGTATGATGATTTCCTCAACACCATATATCCTTCGGCCAAGCGGGCGAAGTGCATTTTGTGATAAAATGCTTCTATGACAGGCTTGTTAAAAAGAAACAACTCAAATAATATTCATTTTTGGGGGGTTTTGGTAATAATCTTTTCTTTTGTGTAATAAGCCCCACTCCCGCTGCCCTCTCGAGCTCCTCAAAAAATGCAGGCTTTCGGGCCTAAACATACTGTATCTACATGTGGGCCTATTGGGCCTTCTACGGGCCTGAATCCTGACCCATGGGTGAGTTTCTAGTCGTATTCAGGCCGTGGTGGCCCAATAGGTGGCGTTTTTTATTTTATTTTTCCCAGTTTATTTATTTTCATTTTTGGTTTATTTATTTTATTTTGTTTCTACTTACAACAAAATACTTATTTATTTTATTTTATTTTGTTTCTAATTACTTATTTATTTTATTTTATGATAATTCTTTTTGCTATTAAAGTTCCTAACAAAAAAAGTTCTTTATGAAAATTCTTTTTGCTTTTAATGATCTTGAACAGAAAATACGTTGATAATTTTAGTTTCACAAATTTTATTTATGTTATTAAAGTTTATTTTATTTTGTTTCTACTTATATATTTTATTAAAGTTTATTTTATTCTGTTTCTAATTACTTATTTATTTTTTATGATATTTGTTATTTTCCATGCATTTACTGATTATTTTGAGCTATAAGACCCTGAAATTAAAAAGCAGTAGAAATGAACTCTGAAAAGGTTGAAAGTTGGCATGGTATCATCATTTCACCCACATAGGATGTGCAAGAAAGTAGAGAGGGTTACGGCAAAAACTGGATGCACTTCGTGTATAAAACGGACAATCTGTTTCGAAGTATCAGGATTTCATACGGAAACTCGTCTGTTACAACATGCATTTCAAATGAACTACAAAAAGGTTGAAAGTTGGTATGGTATCATCATAATAGTTGTGGAGAGAAAGTCTTCACTTTTTTCGCTTGTGTGCTTTGCTTATTGCGCCGTAACCATGGATAATCTTCATCGTTTATTAGGATGCTTGGGTCAGCCTTGACTTTGAATGGAGGAATTTCATAAAACTTTTCATAATCTTCAGACATGTCTATCTTGCCCTCCACTTAGTTGTGGTTGTTCTCCCAGAACTGGGCCTGAAGCCAGTCTACTGTATTCTTTTCCACCTGAAATGCCTTGGCAAGAACATCATCGGATATTTGTGGGTCTGACCCAAACACCGCATTGGCAATTGTGATAGCCCCTGGGTTCTGGCTGCTGAGCGCGGCAATTGCAACGGCAGGCTTGTGGGGGTTGGGGTTGAATTGGAAGTGGATGAGCCCCACGGGGAAGACGAACACATCACCTTTGTTGAGCACCTTCGAGAGGAACTTGTTTCTGTTTGGGGCGGGCTGGTTGGATGTAACAAAGCCAACATACAGTGTCCCCTCGAGCACCGTGAGGATCTCAGTGGCGCGAGGGTGCGTATGTGGTGGGTTCTGACCCAAGGGAGCATAGTCAATGCGCGCAATTGAGATGCCGAGGGTGTTGAGTCCAGCAATCTGCATGACGTTGATCAAAGTGACGTTGGATCCAACCTTGTTGGTCACCCTAGGCTTGTCGAGGGCGGCTGCCTTGAAGAAGTCATCAACGTTAACCTCCATTGGGTTCTTGCAAACAAACCCATTGACACGTACTGGTGCATAGAAGAGATTTATAATGTAAGCTTAGGTCTTACAAAGTTGTTTCGACTTGCATATAATTTCCAGAAATTCATTTCAACATATTTATTTGGTGAGAACATGATGAGGAACCGGATAGTACCTGGTGAATTCATGTGGGCGACACAAAAGTCCTGGAGGGGGCTAGGATCGGAGGCAGTGGCCTGCCATGAGACCAAGGGAAGAAGAACAGCGAGGAGAAGGAAGGAAGAGGAGGATGCCATCTGATCTTTTTCTCTCTCCTGTGTTTCTGTTTGTGATTGTGGCGTGAGTGATGGTTTGAACATGCAGGGATGTATGATTTTATACAGCTGCAGTACAAGTGAAGGTATATATACGCACGCACACGCCCGCCGCACAGGTGAAGGTACAGGCCGGACGTATGACGAGGGTGCGGGACGGTTCAGGCGAAAGTTCGGCACCTCGACGCTGGTGGAGGTGATGTCTTGGTAGTCACGTCCATCTTTGGATCATCGTCATTGTTCTCCCACAGCCGACGCGATGGTGGCGGCACAGTGCGTCATGACCCTTTTGGGTTCGTCATCGGTGAGTGTAGTCTTTCAGTCGCGGTGGCGTGTTCAGAATGGTATGGAGATCCACCGTATTGCTTGCACCTATCTTGTACATGCAGCAATGACCTCCTTTCGTCATCTCTGCTCGCTGGTAGGGTCAAAGCTCCTTGGTTTGGGTAGACGGTCCTCTCTAATAGCAGTTGGGTGGTGTCGACGTGACAGAGTCCAGCGTTTTCTTCAAGGTGGCATCTGGTTAAATGTCATCATCGGTCCTGGTTGAGTCTTCAGGTGGTCCCGCCTCTCCTGTGCTTCCTCTCGCGGCATGCTGGAGGCGTCTAATTGGGCACTTCTAGTGCTTGTTAGTGTGTTTGTCTTGGTTTGTCATGCTCTCTTTGATCATCCTGTATGATGATTTCCTCAACACCATATATCGTTCAGCCATGCGGCCGAAGTCCGTTTTGTGATAAAATGCTTCTATGACATGCTTGTTACAAAGAAATAACTTAAATAATATTCATTTTGAGGGGGTTAGGTAATAATCTATTCTTTTGTACATTTACGCGTGTTTTCTATATGTATGTTGGAGCAAATTTTTGGAATCTGGTCTCCGGTGTGCCCAGTTTCTAAAACTTAGTAAAAATCATATTTTTATCTCAACTTCAGAAAAACAAAAATAATGCTCATAAGTTTTTTGATAAAACGATCCACCTCATCAAAATTTCATTAAAGCAACCGTCAATTGAACTTACAAGATTTTTGAACCAAAAGGAAGCTAAAAATATTACAAGCAGGAACCGCAAATTTCTTATAGCATACACCAGAAAGCAAGAAAGCAGAACAATGACTCTAGGAGGCTACTTTTGCACATTCAACTTTCACATTTAAATCCTGAGCACAATCGGGCTCCAACCATCGCATACTTCGCACGTATTGCAACATAATCCTCGGTGTTCAACCCTAGCATCAAACATATACTGGATTACCATATAATCGTGTATTGTTTCCTTTTTTTGACCTAGTCATCTCTTGTTTCGGAACAAGGGAAAAAGAGCCTAAAATATTTATTTTTTATTGAGAAATACGAAACATTAGAACCAAAAAAGCATATGAGATCATATCAGTGTGCTAAAATGATATTGTCAATTATTCAGAAGGTAGAAATACATTCACTCATTACAGACACAACAATGGGATGACATATGCTCCATTTATTTTATAGATTAGGATGCATATCTACAAACTCAAACATGTTCTTAATTTGCGCACAGGTCCTCCGTGTAATAAGCCAACCGTTTCACTTAGTTGTGGTTGTTCTCCCAGAACTGGGCCTGAAGCCAGTCTACTGTATTCTTTTCCACCTGAAACGCCTTGGCAAGAACATCATCGGATATTTGTGGGTCTGACCCAAACACCGCATTGGCAATTGTGATAGCCCCTGGGTTCTGGCTGCTAAGCGCGGCAATTGCAACGGCAGGCTTGTGGGGGTTGGGGTTGAATTGGAAGTGGATGAGCCCCACGGGCAAGACGAACACATCACCTTTGTTGAGCACCTTCGAGAGGAACTTGTTTCTGTTTGGGGCGGGCTGGTTGGATGTAACAAAGCCAACATACAGTGTCCCCTCGAGCACCGTGAGGATCTCAGTGGCGCGAGGGTGCGTATGTGGTGGGTTCTGACCCAAGGGAGCATAGTCAATGCGCGCAATTGAGATGCCGAGTTGTTGGTCACCCTAGGCTTGTCGATGGTGGCTGCCTTGAAGAAGTCATCAACGTTAACCTCCATTGGGTTCTTGCAAACAAACCCATTGACACGTACTGGTGCATAGAAGAGATTTATAATGTAAGCTTAGGTCTTACAAAGTTGTTTCGACTTGCATATAATTTCCAGAAATTCATTTCAACATATTTATTTGGTGAGAACATGATGAGGAACCGGATAGTACCTGGTGAATTCATGTCGGCGACACAAAAGTCCTGGAGGGGGCTAGGATCGGAGGCAGTGGCCTGCCATGAGACCAAGGCAAGAAGAACAGCGAGGAGAAGGAAGGAAGAGGAGGATGCCATCTGATCTTTTTCTCTCTCCTGTGTTTCTGTTTGTGATTGTGGCGTGAGTGATGGTTTGAACATGCAGGGATGTATGAGTTTATACAGCTGCAGCGAGCAGCGCCTGAAATCGTTAGCAATTGTAGACTTAGTCAAGTGAAACCAACCAACCAATTGAACTGGTCTCTTGCTGCTAATTAAACTACTGCATATACGCCCATTTAAGACACGTTTTCCCTTCAAAGAAGTAATGCAGAGTATACAGCCATATAAAGCTATTCTATGGTGATGTGCACGGCTGAGTAGTAATTATGAATGTTTCTCCATCTCACCCGAGTCGCCACAATGCATGCAGGGTCAATTTCAGGAAAATTCACCACCCATCACTATTAAGGAAAATATTTTTAAGAGAAGAAACATCTGGCACTAGTTTAATTCGATATCATATACTTGGTCATAGTCGGAACCGGTGCGGACGAAACCAGTCAAAGAGCAGTTGAGAAGCCAGGTCATGTAAGGCAATCAATCATTTTCTAGCTTGATGCCGACATAGATGAAGTCACTTACTCACGCGTAGGCTTGATTCATGGGCGCATGATTTCTAAAGACATATAGAGTGACTACTACCCCTGTTCTTTTCAGTAGTTGATACAGAATCATGTGTGCAATCGACCTTTTCAAACTATGAAATTATATATTTGCCAATAGTTTTTTCATGAAATCCAGTAACAAAGGGCGACAGAGTTGTTAGCAGATTTGTAGCAGCCCCTATACGTTATCATCATGTCAGTGGGATATTTACTTGGTCAGATGTCTCTCAAAGTGGTTGAGTACTTGCAGGAAGAAGTGACGACATTAATGGACGAAGTGCCCAACCAAAAGGAGAGCTGATACAAATGCCATGACGATGGAGAGCAGGAATATTCCATATGATCTTAGCAAGACTAGTTAACATCTTCTTGCAAAGAGTTTTATCATACATGACCAGTTCAGTGTATAAATCTAACAATCTGGTTAGCCTTGCTGACAAAGTTAATGGCACCAGACCTCACCTGCTTCTTTTGCTATTGTAAATAGTACTCCCTCTGTAAAGAAATATAAGAGCTTTTAGATCTCTAAAGTAGTGATGTAAATGCTCTTATATTTCTTTACGGAGGGAGAACATACATTAAAAAGACTAGGCCAGGTGGCCAAGTTATAAACAGATTAATTTCTTGGAGGTGTGTGTTGTTGGGTTCAATAAGCCGTGGTGACGATCGACGCGGTGAGCGCGTGTGGACCGGGTCGAACACATCGGGATCGCGGCGGGGTTGCATGGGTAGGTGTGCGTGTGTGAGTGTGTGAGCCAGCGCGTGTGTGTGTGGGGCCGCGCGGTTCTGTTAGCGAGCAAAAGGGAGGGGTAGACCGCATCGGGCGCGCGGGGTGGCCGCGGCGATCGCGTTCGGGCACGATGCGTGGGCGCGGCCAGAGCGCGCGGGGCGTGGGGGAGTGGGGGAGCGAGTGGGTGCGAGGCGAGGCCTGGCATGTCAGTGCTCGCGGGTATAAGACCCCGGATCCTCCCTGTGGCTCGTTGGCAGGTTGAGTTCGAGCTCGAGGTAAAGAACAAGCCGTATGTGCGGCTGGGGCGTTCGTGCGCCGGCAAACCACATGTGCCCTGTGTTTTCTCCTTCATCTTCCTCCTTTCTTCGTTGGTTCGTGCCACAGAGAGAGAGAGAGAAGAGAGAGAGAGAGAGCTCCGAGAGAGGGAGAGGGAGAGGTAGAGCTAGGGTTTAGGGTTTGGCGCCAACAATTGGCATCAGAGCTTCAGGTTGAGCAGCTCACCGGAGTCCATGGCGCTGGTTCCACACGGCGGCGGCGGCGCGGGCAGATCGGTGTCCATGAACATGCTGATGCTCTCGTCGGAGAACTACACCATGTGGGCGATCAAGGCGTAGGCGATCCTTGATGCCTACACGCTGTGGGAGGCGGTGGCGCCGGCAAACGACGTGGCAGTCAACAGGAAGAAGTGCAAGACGGCGAGGGCGATGATCTTGGCGGGGCTGCCGGAAGATGTCCTGCTGCAGGTGGCGGCGAAACTCACTGCAAAGGAGGTATGGGACTCCCTCAAATTGCGTTTCATCGGTGCTAAACGGGTGCGCGCGGCGAGGAGGGCGACGCTGCACGGCGAGCTGGATCGGTTGAAGATGGAGGACGGCGAGTCCCTGGACGTCTACACCGGGAGGCTGGCAGGGATGACGGCGAGGCTCGCGAGCCTGGGCGAGACGCTGAGCGACACCGAGCTGGTGAAGAAGCTCATGGAAACGGTGCCGGGCCTTCTCTTCCCTGTCGTCGCCGGGATTGAGCAGTTCTGCATGCTGGAGGAGCTGATGTACGACAAGGTGCTTGGGCGGCTGCGCGCGTTCGATGAGCATGTGCGGCGCCGTGGGTAGAGCGGCGGCGAGCAGGCAGACGGCCAGCTTCTGTACGGGGCGGCGCAGTGGCGAGCACGGGAGTGGTGCCAAGGGGGAGCATGGGACGATGATGACGACGCACGCAGCATGGCTACGCGGGATGGCGGCAACAGGTGTGGTCGCTGCTACAAGTGCGGTGAGCGCGGCCACTTCAAGCGCGATTTCCCGGAGCTGCGGAAGGCGCCAGCGGCGGAGCGGGCGCTGCTAGCGGACGCCGACGTCGAGGACAACGGCCTCCTCTAGGCCACGGCTTAGGGGGGTGTGTTGGGTTCAATAAGCAAGCCGAGTTCCTAGTTTCCATATTGTCCAATGAATTGTTGTCTCCCCCACAGATAACCAATTTCCACAAAGACACGGGAAAATAGTTATTCCACACACTAGACAATAGCGCCGGCAATAACAACGGCGACAACATGATCAATGGGGACGATGATGACCCTAACGACGGAGAATATGATTTGGAGGATGAGGAGGAAGGAAGCCTTGGCCCCGATGAGTATGACGCTTTCGAGCTACCCCTTGAGGTACCCCAGCTCAAAACTATGTGCAAGCGATTGGCTAGTACGACCAAAAGCATCAAAAAGAAGTCCCAACATCTCAAGACCGAAGAAGATGAGATAAACGAGATATGGAACGAGCTCCTTAGGGCCGAGCAGGCCCGAGAACAAGCTCGAACAGACCGGTGCTAACAGATCTTACCCCATGGCAACTTGCTAGACTAGATGGATGCGGAGACCGAGGACAGCGCGTTTTCAAAACGTAACTGGGTTGAAAGCCTCGACCGTCCTCCCTAGTGCAGAGATCGACAGATAGGCACTGAAAAATATGCCTTCGAGGCGCATGGAGCCCGAGGTGGAGTCAATCCACCACTGACCACCATGAGATACAAACCCAAGGGGAAGTGGCCCTTAAGCTCCGAAACCCCACATCGACCAATCTACAAGTCTCGGCAATGCCCACCTGCTAGACAGACAGGATATTTTGCGTAGCTAGCAAAGAATGGCGATGTGCGCGACTACACTTGCGACTACACAACAACGATGTCGGACGTACGCCACACGACTGCAAGTGTCTGAGGAGTTACACACCCTCGATACTTTACAGATGAGTTCATGCAACACCAGTTCCCTGCTAATCCCGTAATAGGAAGGGTGATGTAGCACAACAGTAAAAAGTATTTTCCTCAGTTAAGAACCAAGGTTTATCGAACCAGTAGAAGTCCACAAGCTAGCAAGATAAGTAGCACCTGCACACAAACAAAATAAATGCTTGCCCCCAACTTGGCAAGGGGGTTGTTAATCCCCTCATCTTGCTAGTTACAAAGTTAAAAGCAAATAGCGATAGACAATGATATGTCAAATGGAAAAATAGTAGAGAGAGCAATAGAGCAACACAAATAATAATAGAGAATGGACCCGGGTGCCATAGGTTCACTAGTGACTTCTCTCTCGAAAGCAAGTAATGGCATAGTAAACAAATTATTGTTGGGCAATTGAAAAATAAATATCATTCATGGCATAATCTTGTATAGGCATCATGTGCATGATAATTAGACCATAATCCATCTGCATCTACTACTATTACCCCACCCCAAGACCGCTATCCAGCATGCATGTCACAGTGTTAAGTTGGCAAGAAATAGAGTAACGCAATAAGCAAGATGACCTGATGTAGCTCAACAGAAAGAAACGTAGCAATAAGATCAATCCCCGTTGTTTTATCCTTAGTAGCAACAACACATCATGTGCCTTTTGCCCCCTTTTTGTCACTGGGCAAGATCACCGTGAGGTTGAACCTACTACTATGCACCACTCCCTCTGAAGAATTACCCGTCTATCTCGGGATAGGGAAGACAAATAACTCAAAAAGTACACATAGTTACTTAATCATACAACAAAGAAACTCCAATTCTATTCAATGAACAATCTGGTCATAAATCCACAAATCATCGGATCACAACAAAGACACCATAAGAATTACATCGGATTGATCTTAGAGGAGATCATTGTATTGAAGATCAAAGAGAGATAGAGAGAGAGAGAAGAAGTCATCTAGCTGCTACTATGGAACCATAGATCCTGAAGTAACTACTCAGACATCAACATGGAGGCAGCAAGGTTTATGCAGATGGCCACCCCAACGGTTCCCCCCCCCCCGCCCGGTAGAGCTCCAAAACAGGGCTCTAGATGGGATTGGTTCGGAACAGAGACTTGCGGCGGCGATAAAATTCTCTTGTTTGTCTCTCTGAGGGTGTCGGGAATATTGGGAATTTATAGGACAAGAATTATGTCATACGGAGCTGCAGGGGGCCCACAAGCCTGGGTGGTGGACCAGGGGTTAGGCTGCACCCCCGGGCTTGTGGGCCCCTTGTCCATCTTCTAGTCAATTAGGTTGTCCACGCGTCATAACCAATGGCAGACATGACTAGGAAGAGAAATCCTCCTCCCTCCTCCCACGAGGTGACCGGGGGGACCCTCAATCCCACTGGCCCTCACCGCCGCTTGACGGTGCGGTCAGGCAAAGCCCAACCATCTCCGCCAGCGGTGGGGCCTCTGGCTCTTCTTGCCCATGCGGGGCTGGTGAGGGCTGGTGACATGAGCCAGAACATGGCGGGGGCCGTGTGCCACGGTAATATAGTGGATGGACGCTGTGCTCCAGCACCCTGCTGCCCAGTTTCCTGGCAGCTTGGTGGATGGGCGTGTCTGGGCGCTTGCGACGATGGTGATCTAGGCTTCTAGATCTAGATCCGGACGACACGGGTTACGGGCAGCTGCCCCCGTCATGGCCTCTGCTGGTGGTGGAGGAGGCGTAGCAGCAGTAGAACAAAGGGCGGCTGGTTAGCTTCGGTTGCTCCGACAGTGGACAACAGCGAGCTCGAAGGTGGGATCCCCGGTGAGCAGTTTTGGTCGATGCTGGCATTTCACGGGGTTGTCCTCGCCGGTGGTCGGGTGTCGTTGGTGGTCTCGCGCGTTGAGCTATGCCGTCCGCCGAGGTGGGGCAGCACATGGGGTGCTCGGTGGGGAGGTTTGTGAGAGGGATGGCGGTGCAAGGTTGTGCTGGTCGTGGATGCGTACGTCCTCTCCCCTTCGTCCCCCTTTCCATGCCTGTGTGCGCTGCCATAGCTCCAGCGGTGTTCTAGGCAGGACATATGCTTCGGCCCCGTAGGTTGGGGGCTGCCTTTTGGACCAAAGCCGAAAACTTTGGCTGGTCTTGGAGGGGTTTGAATGTAGGGTGGCAGCCCTGGCGGTAGGAGGCGCGGCATTCGTAGGCGGAGTGTGCGTCTCAGGTGCGAGCGGGCAGCCATGGCCACGCGGGTGGCTTGGTTGCGGGTGTTTAGCGGAGCTAGGGTGCGACGGAGGTGTGAACGCTGGGGTGCATCACTTGCCCAATCCGTGTACTGGCCGATGGTGGCAGCATCTATTGACGTCGTATCCTTCCTGTAGGCTTCGTCGCGGCGTTCTGGCTCCTTTAGTCATGCTCCGGATGAAAAGTTGATCTACATGATCGGGCGGTGGTGGCTATCAGTGGTCGTACCCTTCTGGGAGACACCATTTTGGAGTCCTGGCTTCATCGTTGTCGGTCACACCTCTTCATTGTGATTCATGGTGGAGGTCTCCATCGGCTCCAAACGGCCTTTTTCGCATATGTGTAGTTAGTTTGGTAGTCGGTGGGGTGGTGTGTTAGTGCCTGACACCTTTGTATCTTGTCTTGCGTGTGTGTTGTGTGCGGTGGTGGCGTGTGTTTATATCGGTCTACACGGTTGTAATGCGGTGATGGTTGCTTTATATAATATAAAGCGGGGAACCCCTTTTTCGTCATAACCGATGGCAGACATTATAGTGCCGCAGATGTATTGCACACAAGCACTATATATGAGGAATTTCCCAACGTGTTCAACCAAACCAGCAAACTTACATTAAATTACTAGATAATCGTCTATTGTATCGGAGAAGGGGAAAAAGAACCCTGAATTTTCGTTCGTTATGGGAAATATGACACATAATAACCAAAATAGCATACGGCATCATATCAGAGTGATGAAAAAAGATATTGTTGATTATTCATAACATTGAAATACATTCATGGCTTACAGACACACAGCGGCATGACATATTCTCCATTTATTTTATAGATATAAGGATGCTCGAGATATTCAATCAAATCCTTGATTTATGCACTAATCCTCTGTGTAATCAACAAATGTCTGACTTAGTTGTGGTTGTTCTCCCAAAATTGAGCCTGGAGATAGTCTATTGTATTCTTTTCCACCTCAAATGCCTTGGCAAGAATATCATATGATATTGGTGGGTCCGACCCAAACACTGCATTGGCAATTGTGATAGCCCCTGGGTTCTGGCTGCTGAGCGCGGCAATTGCAATAGCGGGCTGGTGGGGGTTGGGGTTGAATTGGAAGTGGATGAGCCCCACGGGGAAGACAAACACATCACCTTTGTTGAGCATCTTGGAAAGGAACTTGTTTCTGTTGGGGGCGGGCTGGTTGGATGTGACAAAGCCAACATATAGTGTCCCCTCGAGCACCGTGAGGATCTCAGTGGCGCGAGGGTGCGTATGTGGTGGGTTCTGACCCAAGGGAGCATAGTCGATGCGCGCAATTGAGATGCCGAGGGTGTTGAGTCCAGCAATCTGCATGACGTTGATCAAAGTGACGTTGGATCCAACCTTGTTGGTCACCCTAGGCTTGTCGAGGTTGGCTGCCTTGAAGAAGTCGACTGCGTTAACTTCCATCGGGTTCTTGCAAACAAACCCATTGACACGCACTGGGTGCAGGGAGGAGATGTAACATTTAAGGTTAGATCTTACAAAGTCGTTTTCTTGGATATAATTTTCAGAATCTGATTGCAACATACGTATCTAGTGATAACATGACAGGAAACCATGAAGTGCGTAGTACCTGGTGAATGCAGGTCGGCGACGCAAAAGTCCTGGAGTGGGCTAGGATCAGAGGCAGTGGCCTGCCATGAGACCAGTGCAAGAAGAGCAGCAAAGAGAAGGATGGAAGAGGATGATGCCATTTGAGTTTAGTTTCTTGGGCTCTTCTTTTCTCTTGTGTTCCGCTTTGTGTTTGTTGCCTGAGTGATGCTTTGAGCATGCAGGGGTTGTATGTGTTTATATAGGCGCAGTGAGGCGTGTGCGAACTCGGGAGCAATAGACATAGTCAGGTGGAACCGACCAACAGATTGAAATGGTCTCGGGCTGCTGATTAAACTATTTTGCATAAATGTTTTCCCTTCAAATGAAGCAATGCAGCGTATACAGATAGATAAAGGAACTCTATGTGATGTACGACTGAGTAGTAACGATGATTGTTTCTCCATTTAACCCGAGTCTCAACAATGCATGCAGGGCTAATTCCAGGGAAATTCACCACCCGTCGCCATTATTAATGAAGGAAAATATTTATAAACAAGAAATATCCAGCAAGAGAAACAAATGAATTCCACAAGTTTAATTATATATCTAAATATCCTGTGTTTCTATCATACTATCATATACCTGGTCATAGTCTGAACTGGTTCCCGCGAAATCAGTCAAAGAGAGCAGTTGAGAAAAGCCAAGTTATACAAGGCAAACAATTATTTTCTAGCTTGATGCCGACATAGACAAAGTTACCTACTCTTACGTGAGCCTGATACATGGGTGCATGACTACTAAAGACATATAGAGTGACTACTACTCCTGTTCGCTCCACAAGTTGATATAGTATTATGTGTGCTATCTAGCTTTTGGAACTACGAAATTATATATTTGCCAATAGATTTGTCATGAAATTCCAGCAACATAAGATGACAGAGTAGTAAACGGATTCGTAGCAGCCCCTGTTTGTTATCATCATGTCAATCCGATATTTACTTGGTCAGATGTCTCTCGAAGTGGTTGAGTACTTACAGGAAGAAGCAACGACATTAATGGACGAAGTACCAAACCAAAAGGAGAGATGATACAAATGCCATGACGATGGAGAGCAGGAAGTTTCCATACGATCTAAGCAAGACTAGTTAACATCTTCTAGCGAAGAGTTTTATCATGCATGACCAGTTCAGTGTATAAACCTAGCCTTCCTGACTAGCTTCATGGCACCAGACCTCACCTGCTTCTTTTGCTAGAGTAAATAGTGCATCGAATGACTAGACTAGGCCAAGCGGCCACTCATAAACAGATTAATTTATTCGAGGTGTCTGTTGGCAGATTTAGTATAGAAAAAAAAGTTTCCAGATGATATAATTGCTTCTATCACAAGCTTATTACAAAGAAACAACTCAAATATTAATTGTTTTTTTGGGACTCAGATATCTACAATAGTTTTTCTGGAGAATGATCAATCAAACTTACAAGACTTTGAACCCAAAGGAAGCTAAAACGGAACAATGAGGAAAAATAGAACTAATGACAACCACAACAACAAGTTTCATAGCAAAGGAAGCGTAGACTACTTCTTAGATGCACGAGAAAGACAGACCACAAGAATGACTCCTGGAAGCAACTTTTGCACATTCAACTTGAACATTGCAACCTCTGAGCACATTAACATATAATCATCTATTGGCTTTTGATTAAAGTTTTGCACAAACTTCTCAAGTTTTCTTTCAATATGCCTAAGCGCTATTGCATCATCTGGTGTATGTCTGAGTAGTAATTACGATTATTTATCCATCTCACCCAAGTCGGCACAATGCATGGAGGGTTGGTTCCACGAAAAGTCACGACCCATCACCATAGTTTATTAGATATCACATACTTGGTCATGGTGAGAACTGGTGCGCACGAGGTCAAGGAGGAGTTGAGAAAAGACAAGTGATGCAAAGCAATCGTTTTCTACCTAGACAATGTCATCTGCTTAGATTTATCCACTCTCCCTTCTTTTAAGTTGCTTCAGAATGCATGCAACCAAGCTTTTCAAGCTGTGGCCACTAACATAATCGAACTATATATTTGTCACCGGATTTGTCATGAACAAAACTGTGCACAAGATATGGCATGGGATAAAAAGGACATACACGTACTTATACGTTTATAGATGTGTGTTAGCAGCTTAACATACATATGATTAGAAAGCACGGTTGGAGATATAATGGAATATCTTACCATCCTCCAGGAAAAAAAAACAGAGAAACTAGGCAATATGAGTCACCTAGTGATATAAAAAAATTAAGGTTGCAGGTTGACGCAGTAGTTAAAGGATTGTGTCAATGAGGACGAAGACACGCACGCATAAACAATGATGGTAGAGAGCAGAAACAATTCACGTGATCTTAGTAAGAGTAGTTAACATCGTCTTGCTAAGAGAAGTTAGGTGGTCTCGGCGCGAGAAAGTCCAATGTTTCTTCCAGGTGGTGTGTGGTTGAATGTCGTCGTCGGTCCTGCTTGAGTCTTCAGGTGGTCCACCCTCTCTTGTGCTTCCTCTCAGCGTGTTTGGCTTGGTTTGCCACGCTTTCTTTAATCATCTTGTATGATGATTTGCTCAACACCATGTATTGTTCAGCCAAGCGGCCGAAGTCCGTTTTGTGATAAAATTCTTCTATGACAGGCTTGTTACAAAGAAACAACTCATATAATATTCATTTTTGGGCGGTTTAGGTAATAATCGTTTCTTTTGTGTATTTATGCATGTTTTTTGTATGTATGCTGGACCTAATTTTTGGAACCTGGTGTCCGGTGTGCCCAGTTTCTAACACTTAGTAAAGATCATATTTTTAGTTCTCAACTTAAGAAAAAGAAAAATAATACACATAAGTATTTTGATAAAACGGGACACCTCATGAAATTTCAATTAAAGCAACTGTCAATCGAACTTACAAGAGTTTGAACCAAAAGGAAGCTAAAATATTACATGCGGGAACCGTAAATTTCTTATTGCATGCACCAGAAAGCGAGACAGCAGAACAACGATTCCAGGCTGCAACCTTTGCACATTCAACTTTCACATTTAAATCCTGAGAACAATCGGGCTCCAACCATCGCATACTTCTCATGTATTATAAGATAATCCTAGGTGTTCAACCCTAGGATCAAACATATACTGGACTACCAGATAATCATGTATTCTTTCTTTTTTACGTAACCATCTATTATTTCGGAACAAGGGGAAAAGAACCCAAAATATTTATGAGAAATACGACACATTAGAACCAAAAAAAATAATATGAGATCATATCCGTGTGATAAACAACGATATTGTCAATTATTCTGAAGGTAGAAGTACATTCACTCATTACAGACACGGAATGGAATGGCATATGCTCCATTTATTTTATAGATTAGGATACATATCTAGAAACTCAAACATGTCCTTAATTTGCGCACTGGTCTTCTGTGTAATCAGCCAACCTTTCACTTAGTTGTGGTTGTTCTCCCAGAACTGAGCCTGGAGCCAGTCTATTGTATTCTTTTCCACCTGAAACGCCTTGGCAAGAACATCATCGGATATTGGTGGGTCTGACCCAAACACTGCATTGGCAATTGTGATAGCCCCTGGGTTCTGGCTGCTGAGCGCGGCAATTGCAACGGCGGGCTGATGGGGGTTGGGGTTGAATTGGAAGTGGATGAGCCCCACGGGGAAGACAAACACATCACCTTTGTTGAGCACCTTCGAGAAGAACTTGTTTCTGGCTGGGGCGGGCAGGTTGGATGTGACAAATCCAACGTATAGTGTCCCCTCGAGCACTGTGAGGATCTCAGTGGCGCGGGGGTGCGTATGTGGTGGGTTCTGGCCCAAGGGAGCATAGTCGATGCGCGCGATTGAGATGCCGAGGGTGTTGAGTCCGGCAATCTGCATGACATTGATCAAGGTGACGTTGGAGCCAACCTTGTTGGTCACCCTAGGCTTGTCGAGGGCGGCTGCCTTGAAGAAATCATCAGCATTGACCTCCATCGGGTTCTTGCAAACAAATCCATTGACACGCACTGGGTGCATAGAAGAGATGTAGAGGGTAAGCTTAGGTATTACTAGAAAGCCGTTTTAACATGCATATAATTTTCAGAAATTTATTTCAACATATGTATTTGGTGATAGCGGGACAGGAAAGCATGAAGTAAGCAGTACCTGGTGATTGCATGTCGGCGACACAAAAGTCCTGGAGCGGGCCAGGATCGGATGCAACGGCCTGCCATGAGACCAAGGCAAGAAGAGCAGCGAGGAGAAGGAAAGAAGGGGAGGATGCCATTTGATTTCAGCTCCTTTGGGTCTTCTTTTCTCTTGTGTATTCCTGTTGTATTTGTTGGGTGAGTGATGCTTCCAATATGCCGGGATGTATGTGTTTATATAGGCGTGGCGAGCAGTGCAAACTCGTGAGCAACGGACATAGTCAAGTGGAACCAATCAACGGATAGAAATTGTCTTTGGCTGCCCACTAGATTATTCTGCATGAACTTTTCGGACATGGTCAGCCATATTCAAATCTTTGATATACTATAATCAAAGTTCCCTTTTGGGATGCCAAAGCGACACTTTTTTCTTTTAAAAAACAAAGAAGCAAATTAAGGTACTCCATCTGAATTTTTTTTGAAAGGTACTCCATCTGATGCACCTCTTAGTAATAATTACTGTGAGTAATAATTTTGATTGTGTCAAACAAGGAAGAAATCGTGGCATGTGGATCCATGCATTAACGCACCTAATACCACTACTATATGTAACAGCCCCTGTCATGATCACGTCAACCAGATATACAGTTGCCTGGTCAAATTTCTCTCCAAGTGGTTGATTACTTTCAGGAAGAAGCAACGACATTAATGGACGATGGAGAGCCAGAGTAGTTAACATCTTCTTATTAAATGAAGGATCACGTTTGCTGCTATAGAAACATATGAAGTTAGTGCCTGCAAAGAGGAGATGTATAAATATACAGATCTAAACGGAAAGACATCTCACTAAATGTGCATTTTTTGTCGCATCCAGTTATCATGAAAATATCAACAAGATGATCTTCAGCCAGCAAGTAATATCAGAATGGTCAGTAGTTACAGACAAAAAGATTCTACTGACATCTACAGAATTGTGTAGTGTACTGGTCACACACTCACACAGGTCAAAAAGCATTGACATACAGGAGCTCTCACTACCAGTGTTAGAAATTTTAAGTAAATAAGTATAGCAAACGTCTCGAGGTACTGCCAGACAGCAGGTAGGTTATTTCTCTGCACAGACAAAAGTGTGTCATTTGAGTGACCTTGCACTGCAGTAAAATAGCAATTATGCATGGAAAATAAATTGATCACTAAATGTTCTGGATCCTTAGGATTTTAAACTCAAGAAACGTTTGCATTATACACAATTGCATAAAATAGGAATTATGCATGGAAAATAAATTGATCTCTAAATGTTCTAGATCTCTAAATGGGTCTCTAAATGTTCTACGTCCTTAAGAATTTAAGATCTAAAGAGAAAAACTAAGACTATTCGACCTGTTTGAAACTAGGGGCTTAGCTATGTGGAGTGTGAGTCTTCCGAGATGCGCAAAGGACCAAGCCGACGACAACCAGGGAAAATGAGAATTATGATATACTTGGTCATTGTAAGAACTGCTGAGCACGAGGTCAGTCAAAGAGCAGCTGAGAAAAGCCAAGTCATGTTTTTTTTAAAGGAGGATAAACCCCTGTCTCTACATCACTACGATGCAGACAGACATTTATTAATAAAGCCAAGTCATGTAAGCCAATCCTTTTCTAGCTGTAGGATGACAGAAAGTCACCAACTCATGCGTGGGCTTCTAAAGACGTGGAGTGACTACTACACATGTTCCTCCAGAAATTGCTATATGATGTGTGCGATCGAGCATTTCAAACAATGAAATTGTCCCTTTTCAAAAAAAAGAAAAAGTCTATGAAATTGTAGATTTGCCAATAGATTATTTGTCATGAAATCCAGCAGCATAAGATGACACAGTAGGTAGCGGACTGTGGCAACAAGCGGAAGAAATCAAGGCGCGTTGATCCATGCATGAATCCACATAATACACCTGCTATTTTGCAGCTGCCCCTGCTAGCATCACGTCAATCAGTTTTCTTTTTAGAAAGAGGAGGATAACCCCATCAACCAGATATTTACCTGGTCAAATTTCTCTCGCAGTTGTTGAGTAATTATAAGAAGAAAGCAAGGATCTTAATGCTTAGTGGACGTTCCTAGCTAACCAAAAGGAGAGCTATGAAGATGGAGCTTTTTTTATTTTTTTGAAAAGGGGGAACAAGCTATGAAGATGGAGCTGAGCAGGAACTTTTCATATGATCTTAGTAAGAGTAGTTAGTTTCCACCTTGCTACGATTCAATCATGACCAGTTCATTGTAAATATAAATCTAAGAATCAGACCACACCTGCTTCTTTTTTGGAGTAAACAGAACTCATAAACTGATTAATTACTTGGAAGTGTTTGTTTGAGTTTCCATACACTAGTCATCAACCCTGTGCCTTCGCACGGGCAGTGATTTTGGAAAAACAACATTTTGTAAAACATCGCACAATTCTGTGGTAATGTAGTCATCGTCTCGTCCGCCCGATGCCACCGCGCACCTCCGGTACGAGCCGCCGCTCGCTGCCACTGCAGCAACCCACAGTCCCGTGCGCCGCCGCACCGCGTCTCCGTGCCAGGGGCCACTGCGCCTCCACGCTCGTCGCGCCGAGCTGCAGCGGAATCTGTGCCACCATGCAGGTCCTCAGCGACCTCCTCGCCTTCGTGACCGCAGTGCTTGTCGTGCGTCGCCGTCACCACACGCTCTCCATTGCGCCGCAGCCGAGACCTCCATGTCCGCCACGGATGCCACCGCGCGCCACGGCCCCGAACTTGGTAGCTCTGATGCCAATTGATGGGTTCAAGCCCTAGCTCTCTCTCTCTCTCTCACGTAGTTCTCGCACTCTCTTGCTGCCCTGTCGCGGTGATTCAGGCACACGAACGCCCGCCGCACAAGAAGGAGAACAGGGAGACAGTGACACGGTGATTTCCGGCGCACGAACGCCCGCCGCACATACGGCACTTTCCTTCAACACGAACTGAATCCGCAGCAGTACAAGTGAAGGTATATATACGCACGCACACGCCCGCCGCACAGGTGAAGGTACAGGCCGGACGTATGACGAGGGTGCGGGACGGTTCAGGCGAAAGTTCGGCACCTCGACGCTGGTGGAGGTGATGTCTTGGTAGTCACGTCCATCTTTGGATCATCGTCATTGTTCTCCCACAGCCGACGCGATGGTGGCGGCACAGTGCGTCATGACCCTTTTGGGTTCGTCATCGGTGAGTGTAGTCTTTCAGTCGCGGTGGCGTGTTCAGAATGGTATGGAGATCCACCGTATTGCTTGCACCTATCTTGTACATGCAGCAATGACCTCCTTTCGTCATCTCTGCTCGCTGGTAGGGTCAAAGCTCCTTGGTTTGGGTAGACGGTCCTCTCTAATAGCAGTTGGGTGGTGTCGACGTGACAGAGTCCAGCGTTTTCTTCAAGGTGGCATCTGGTTAAATGTCATCATCGGTCCTGGTTGAGTCTTCAGGTGGTCCCGCCTCTCCTGTGCTTCCTCTCGCGGCATGCTGGAGGCGTCTAATTGGGCACTTCTAGTGCTTGTTAGTGTGTTTGTCTTGGTTTGTCATGCTCTCTTTGATCATCCTGTATGATGATTTCCTCAACACCATATATCGTTCAGCCATGCGGCCGAAGTCCGTTTTGTGATAAAATGCTTCTATGACATGCTTGTTACAAAGAAATAACTTAAATAATATTCATTTTGAGGGGGTTAGGTAATAATCTATTCTTTTGTACATTTACGCGTGTTTTCTATATGTATGTTGGAGCAAATTTTTGGAATCTGGTCTCCGGTGTGCCCAGTTTCTAAAACTTAGTAAAAATCATATTTTTATCTCAACTTCAGAAAAACAAAAATAATGCTCATAAGTTTTTTGATAAAACGATCCACCTCATCAAAATTTCATTAAAGCAACCGTCAATTGAACTTACAAGATTTTTGAACCAAAAGGAAGCTAAAAATATTACAAGCAGGAACCGCAAATTTCTTATAGCATACACCAGAAAGCAAGAAAGCAGAACAATGACTCTAGGAGGCTACTTTTGCACATTCAACTTTCACATTTAAATCCTGAGCACAATCGGGCTCCAACCATCGCATACTTCGCACGTATTGCAACATAATCCTCGGTGTTCAACCCTAGCATCAAACATATACTGGATTACCATATAATCGTGTATTGTTTCCTTTTTTTGACCTAGTCATCTCTTGTTTCGGAACAAGGGAAAAAGAGCCTAAAATATTTATTTTTTATTGAGAAATACGAAACATTAGAACCAAAAAAGCATATGAGATCATATCAGTGTGCTAAAAATGATATTGTCAATTATTCAGAAGGTAGAAATACATTCACTCATTACAGACACAACAATGGGATGACATATGCTCCATTTATTTTATAGATTAGGATGCATATCTACAAACTCAAACATGTTCTTAATTTGCGCACAGGTCCTCCGTGTAATAAGCCAACCGTTTCACTTAGTTGTGGTTGTTCTCCCAGAACTGGGCCTGAAGCCAGTCTACTGTATTCTTTTCCACCTGAAACGCCTTGGCAAGAACATCATCGGATATTTGTGGGTCTGACCCAAACACCGCATTGGCAATTGTGATAGCCCCTGGGTTCTGGCTGCTAAGCGCGGCAATTGCAACGGCAGGCTTGTGGGGGTTGGGGTTGAATTGGAAGTGGATGAGCCCCACGGGCAAGACGAACACATCACCTTTGTTGAGCACCTTCGAGAGGAACTTGTTTCTGTTTGGGGCGGGCTGGTTGGATGTAACAAAGCCAACATACAGTGTCCCCTCGAGCACCGTGAGGATCTCAGTGGCGCGAGGGTGCGTATGTGGTGGGTTCTGACCCAAGGGAGCATAGTCAATGCGCGCAATTGAGATGCCGAGTTGTTGGTCACCCTAGGCTTGTCGATGGTGGCTGCCTTGAAGAAGTCATCAACGTTAACCTCCATTGGGTTCTTGCAAACAAACCCATTGACACGTACTGGTGCATAGAAGAGATTTATAATGTAAGCTTAGGTCTTACAAAGTTGTTTCGACTTGCATATAATTTCCAGAAATTCATTTCAACATATTTATTTGGTGAGAACATGATGAGGAACCGGATAGTACCTGGTGAATTCATGTCGGCGACACAAAAGTCCTGGAGGGGGCTAGGATCGGAGGCAGTGGCCTGCCATGAGACCAAGGCAAGAAGAACAGCGAGGAGAAGGAAGGAAGAGGAGGATGCCATCTGATCTTTTTCTCTCTCCTGTGTTTCTGTTTGTGATTGTGGCGTGAGTGATGGTTTGAACATGCAGGGATGTATGAGTTTATACAGCTGCAGCGAGCAGCGCCTGAAATCGTTAGCAATTGTAGACTTAGTCAAGTGAAACCAACCAACCAATTGAACTGGTCTCTTGCTGCTAATTAAACTACTGCATATACGCCCATTTAAGACACGTTTTCCCTTCAAAGAAGTAATGCAGAGTATACAGCCATATAAAGCTATTCTATGGTGATGTGCACGGCTGAGTAGTAATTATGAATGTTTCTCCATCTCACCCGAGTCGCCACAATGCATGCAGGGTCAATTTCAGGAAAATTCACCACCCATCACTATTAAGGAAAATATTTTTAAGAGAAGAAACATCTGGCACTAGTTTAATTCGATATCATATACTTGGTCATAGTCGGAACCGGTGCGGACGAAACCAGTCAAAGAGCAGTTGAGAAGCCAGGTCATGTAAGGCAATCAATCATTTTCTAGCTTGATGCCGACATAGATGAAGTCACTTACTCACGCGTAGGCTTGATTCATGGGCGCATGATTTCTAAAGACATATAGAGTGACTACTACCCCTGTTCTTTTCAGTAGTTGATACAGAATCATGCGTGCAATCGACCTTTTCAAACTATGAAATTATATATTTGCCAATAGTTTTTTCATGAAATCCAGTAACAGAGGGCGGCAGAGTTGTTAGCAGATTTGTAGCAGCCCCTATACGTTATCATCATGTCAGTGGGATATTTACTTGATCAAATGTCTCTCAAAGTGGTTGAGTACTTGCAGGAAGAAGCGACGACATTAATGGACGAAGTGCCCAACCAAAAGGAGAGCTGATACAAATGCCATGACGATGGAGAGCAGGAATATTCCATATGATCTTAGCAAGACTAGTTAACATCTTCTTGCAAAGAGTTTTATCATACATGACCAGTTCAGTGTATAAATCTAACAATCTGGTTAGCCTTGCTGACAAAGTTAATGGCACCAGACCTCACCTGCTTCTTTTGCTATTGTAAATAGTACTCCCTCTGTAAAGAAATATAAGAGCTTTTAGATCTCTAAAGTAGTGATGTAAATGCTCTTATATTTCTTTACGGAGGGAGAACATACATTAAAAAGACTAGGCCAGGTGGCCAAGTTATAAACAGATTAATTTCTTGGAGGTGTGTGTTGTTGGGTTCAATAAGCCGTGGCGACGATCGACGCGGTGAGCGCGTGTGGACCGGGTCGAACACATCGGGATCGCGGCGGGGTTGCATGGGTAGGTGTGCGTGTGTGAGTGTGTGAGCCAGCGCGTGTGTGTGCGGGGCCGCGCGGTTCTGTTAGCGAGCAAAAGGGAGGGGTAGACCGCATCGGGCGCGCGGGGTGGCCGCGGCGATCGCGTTCGGGCGCGATGCGTGGGCGCGGCCAGAGCGCGCGGGGCGTGGGGGAGTGGGGGAGCGAGTGGGTGCGAGGCGAGGCCTGGCATGTCAGTGCTCGCGGGTATAAGACCCCGGATCCTCCCTGTAGCTCGTTGGCAGGTTGAGTTCGAGCTCGAGGTAAAGAACAAGCCGTATGTGCGGCTGGGGCGTTCGTGCGCCGGCAAACCACATGTGCCCTGTGTTTTCTCCTTCATCTTCCTCCTTTCTTCGTTGGTTCGTGCCATAGAGAGAGAGAGAGAGAGAGAGAGAGAGAGAGAGAGAGAGAGAGAGAGCTCTGAGAGAGGGAGAGGGAGAGGTAGAGCTAGGGTTTAGGGTTTGGCGCCAACAATTGGCATCAGAGCTTCAGGTTGAGCAGCTCACCGGAGTCCATGGCGCTGGTTCCACACGGCGGCGGCGGCGCGGGCAGATCGGTGTCCATGAACATGCTGATGCTCTCGTCGGAGAACTACACCATGTGGGCGATCAAGGCGTAGGCGATCCTTGATGCCTACACGCTGTGGGAGGCGGTGGCGCCGGCGAACGACGTGGCGGTCAACAGCAAGAAGTGCAAGACGGCGAGGGCGATGATCTTGGCGGGGCTGCCGGAAGATGTCCTGCTGCAGGTGGCGGCGAAACTCACTGCAAAGGAGGTATGGGACTCCCTCAAACTGCGTTTCATCGGTGCTGAACGGGTGCGCGCGGCGAGGAGGGCGACGCTGCACGGCGAGCTGGATCGGTTGAAGATGGAGGACGGCGAGTCCCTGGACGTCTACGCCGGGAGGCTGGCAGGGATGACGGCGAGGCTCGCGAGCCTGGGCGAGACGCTGAGCGACACCGAGCTGGTGAAGAAGCTCATGGAAACGGTGCCGGGCCTTCTCTTCCCTGTCGTCGCCGGGATTGAGCAGTTCTGCATGCTGGAGGAGCTGACGTACGACAAGGTGCTTGGGCGGCTGCGCGCGTTCGATGAGCGTGTGCGGCGCCGTGGGTAGAGCGGCGGCGAGCGGGCAGACGGCCAGCTTCTGTACGGGGCGGCGCAGTGGCGAGCACGGGAGTGGTGCCAAGGGGGAGCACGGGACGATGATGATGACGCACGCAGCATGGCGACGCGGGATGGCGGCAACAGGCATGGTCGCTGCTACAAGTGCGGTGAGCGCGGCCACTTCAAGCGCGATTTCCCGGAGCTGCGGAAGGTGCCGGCGGCGGAGCGGGCGCTGCTAGCGGACGCCGACGTCGAGGACAACGGCCTCCTCTAGGCCACGGCTTAGGGGGGTGTGTTGGGTTCAATAAGCCGTGGCGACGATCCGATGCGGTGAGCGCGTGTGCGAGCGCACGTGGATCGGGTCGAATACGTCGGGATCGCGGCGGGGTTGCGTGCGTAGGTGTGCGTGTGTGAGTGTGTGAGCCAACGCGTGTGTGCGCGGGGCCGCACAGTTCTGTTAGCGAGCAAAAGGGAGGGGTAGACCGCGTCGGGCGCGCGGGGTGGCCGTGGCGATCGCGTTCGGGCACGATGCGCAGGCGCAGCCAGAGCGCATGGGACGTGGGGGAGTGGGGAGCGAGTGGGTGCGAGGCGAGGCCTGGCATGTCAGTGCTCGCGGGCATAAGACCCCGGATCCTCTCTGTAGCTCGTTGGCAGGTCGAGTTCGAGCTCGAGGTAAAGAACAAGCCGTACGTGCGGCTGGGGCGTTTCGTGCGCCGGCAAACCTCCTGTGCCCTGTGTTTTCTCCTTCATCTTCCTCCTTTCTTTGCTGGTTCGTGCCACAAAGAGAGAGAGAGAGAGAGAGAGAGAGAGAGAGAGAGAGAGATCCGAGAGAGGGAGAGGTAGACCTAGGGTTTGGGGTTTGGCGCCAACATGTGTTGGCAGTTTTAGTGTAGAAGGAAGTTTCCATTAGATGATTTAACTGCTTCTATCACAAGCATCTTACAAAGAAACAACTCAAATGATAATTGTTTTTGGGACTCAGATATCTACAATGGTTTTTCTGGGGAATGATCAATCAAACTTACAAGAGTTTTGAACCAAAAGGAAGCTAAAACAATACATCCAGGAAAAATGGAACTAACGGCAACCAAAACAGCAAGTTTCGTGGCAATGCAAACATAAACTATCTTTCATCGCCGGAAAGACAGACCACAAGAACGACTCCAGGAAGCAACTTTTGCACATTCAACATGCACATTGCAACCTCCGAGCACATTACGATATAATCATATGGTCATCTATTCGCTTCTGATTAAATTTTTGCATAAACTCCTCAAGTTTCCTTTTAATATGCCTAAGCGTTACTGCATCATCTGATGTACGGCTGAGTAGTATATTATGATCATTTATCCATCTCACCCAAGTCGGCACAATGCTTGCAGGGCTGGTTCCATGAAAACTCACCACCCACCACCATAGTTTATTAGATATCATATACTTGGTCATTGGTGAGAACTGGCCCTCACGAGGTCAAAGAGCAGCTGATAAAAGCCAAGTGACGTAAAGCAATCGTTTTCTATCTAGACAAAGTCACCTGCTTAGCTTTATCTACTCCCTCGCTTCTTTTCAGTTGCTACAGAATGCGTGCAATCAAGCTTTTCAAGCTGTGGCCACTAACATAAGCAAATTATATATTTGTCACTGGATTTGTCATGAACAATACTGAGCACAAGATATGGCATGGGATAAAAATAACATACACATAATTATACATTCATAGATGTGTGTTAGCAGCTTAACATACATATTATTAAAAAGCATGATTAGAGATATTATGGAATATCTTGCCGTCCTCCAAAACCAAGGGAAAAAATAAACAGAGAAACTTTGCAATATGAGTCACCTGGTGTTATACAAAATATTAGGTTGGAAGGTGACGTCGTAGTTAACGGATTGTGTCAATGAGGAAGAAATCAAGGTGCGTCATTCCATGCATGAATGCACCTAATACACAACTATTATATGTAGCAGCCCCTGTTATCATCACATCAATCAGATATTTACTTGGTCAAAATTTTCTCAAAATGATTAATTACATTAATCCACGCACACATAAACAGTGACGATAGGGAGCAGAAACAATTATATGATCTTACTAAGAGTACTTAACGTCCTCTTGCTAACAGGTTGATCACGATCCATTTCAATGGGTAAATCTGACAATCTAGTCGGCATTTCTTGTGTAGGCTCATGACACACCTCGCATGCCTCTTTTGTTAGTGTAAACAGCACACCCAGTGACTTGGGCTGGGTGGCCACTCATAAACTGATTAATTTCTTGGAGGTGTGTGTGTAGTTTTGATACAGAAAATATGTTTCCATCGGACAAATAAAATGCATCCAGAAAGAAGAAGAAGACAGGCCCCAACATCATCCTGGTGGACGACATGAGAGGCTATCTCCGCCGCCGGCCCTAGACCCACACACTCTCCGCCTCCCTGGTAGCCATTGTTCGGCACTACGCCGAGCAAAGCCCCGGGAGATGGTAGGTGCTAGTGGGATGCCCCTTCTCTCCGCTCCACCCCGTCCTCTTTGTGGGCTAAACGTAGCACCTCACGCCACCGCCGCTGCTATCCCTCGCCTTCGGAGGTGAGCCGCCGACCTGAGATTTCGTGGCATGCCTAGTGGGGTCATGGGTCATTTGGTTTGTGCGTGGATCAGGGAACTCTACCTGGAGCCGAGCCTCTCCCAGATCAGCCAGCATCGTGGTCGTTGACCTGTGAGGGGTGATTGCGGTGAGACGGGATGTAGCTTCCCATAGCCTCTCATGGGTGAGGTTCCACTGCAGGTGAGATACTCCTGCCCCCACCTAGAATGGTCAGGTGGGTTTGTTGGCGATCTTAGGCCCGACCGGATCTAGTCATGGTCGTGGACTTGGACCGGGTCGAGCCTCGCTATGGTTTGATGGCCTTCTCCGGTGACCTCGTACCAACATATTGGTGACGTGGCATGGGTTTGGGGTGTCATACGTTGAGGTGATGGCCCTGGACGGCAGGCTAGACTTCTGGCAAGTGTGCGGGACGGTCCAAGCGAAATTTCTGCGCCTCGACGCTGGTGGAGGCGATGTCATGGTAGTCAGATTCCTCTTGGGGTCATCGCCATTGTTCTCCCGCCATCCTAGCTCGGGGTGAAAACCTTCCGCCCCAGCGGACGTGGTTGTGGCAGTGCAATGCGTCATGACCCTCTTGGGTTCGTCATCAGTGAGTGTAGTCATCTTTCCATCGCGGTGTCTTGTTCAGAATGGTATGGCGATCCAATCGACCCTACCTCAAATTTGGTGACTTACCGTATTGCTTGCACCTATCTTGTACACGCAACAATGTCCTCCTTTCATCATCTCTACCCACCGGTAGGGTCAGCAATCCTTGGTTTAGGCAGAGGGTCCTCTCTTAGAGTAGTTGGGTAGTGTCGGTGCGATGAAGTCCAGGGTTTTCTTCAAGGTGGCGTGTGGTTGAATGTCGTCGTCGGTCCAGGTTGAGTATTCAGGTGGTCCAGCACTCATGTTCTTCCTCTCGGCGGCATGCTGGAGGCTTCTAATTGGGCAGTTCCGGTAGTTGTTAGCATGTTTGGCTTGGTTTGCCATGCTTTCTTTGATCATCTTGTATGATGATTTCCTCAACACCATATATCCTTCGGCCAAGCGGGCGAAGTGCATTTTGTGATAAAATGCTTCTATGACAGGCTTGTTAAAAAGAAACAACTCAAATAATATTCATTTTTGGGGGGTTTTGGTAATAATCTTTTCTTTTGTGTAATAAGCCCCACTCCCGCTGCCCTCTCGAGCTCCTCAAAAAATGCAGGCTTTCGGGCCTAAACATACTGTATCTACCTGTGGGCCTATTGGGCCTTCTACGGGCCTGAATCCTGACCCATGGGTGGGTTTCTAGTCGTATTCAGGCCGTGGTGGCCCAATAGGTGGCGTTTTTTATTTTATTTTTCCCAGTTTATTTATTTCCATTTTTGGTTTATTTATTTTATTTTGTTTCTACTTACAACAAAATACTTATTTATTTTATTTTATTTTGTTTCTAATTACTTATTTATTTTATTTTATGATAATTCTTTTTGCTATTAAAGTTCCTAACAAAAAAGTTCTTTATGAAAATTCTTTTTGCTTTTAATGATCTTGAACAGAAAATACGTTGATAATTTTAGTTTCATAAATTTTATTTATGTTATTAAAGTTTATTTTATTTTGTTTCTACTTATATATTTTGTTAAAGTTTATTTTATTCTGTTTCTAATTACTTATTTATTTTTTATTATATTTGTTATTTTCCATGCATTTACTGATTATTTTGAGCTATAAGACCCTGAAATTGAAAAGCAGTAGAAATGAACTCTGAAAAGGTTGAAAGTTGGCATGGTATCATCATTTCACCCACATAGGATGTGCAAGAAAGTAGAGAGGGTTACGGCAAAAACTGGATGCACTTCGTGTACAAAACGGACAATCTGTTTCGAAGTATCAGGATTTCATATGGAAACTCGTCTGTTACAACATGCATTTCAAATGAACTACAAAAAGGTTGAAAGTTGGTATGGTATCATCATAATAGTTGTGGAGAGAAAGTTTTCACTTTTTTCGCTTGTGTGCTTTGCTTATTGCGCCGTAACCATGGATAATCTTCATCGTTTATTAGGATGCTTGGGTCAGCCTTGACTTTGAATGGAGGAATTTCATAAAACTTTTCATAATCTTCAGACATGTCTATCTTGCCCTCCACTCCCACAATGTCTCTTTTTCCTGAAAGAACTATGTGGCGCTTTGGCTCATCGTATGATGTATTCGCTTCCTTATCTTTTCTTTTTCTCGGTCTGGTAGACATGTCCTTCACATAGATAACCTGTGCCACATCATTGGCTAGGACGAACGGTTCGTCAGTGTACCCAAGATTGTTCAGATCCACTGTTGTCATTCCGTATTGTGGGTCTACCTGTACCCCGCCTGCTGACAGATTGACCCATTTGCACCTAAACAAAGGGACCTTAAAATCATGTCCGTAGTCAAGTTCCCATATGTCCATTATGTAACCATAATATGTGTCCTTTCCCCTCTCGGTTATTGCATCAAAGCAGACACCACTGTTTTGGTTGGTGCTCTTTTGATCTTGGGCGATCATGTAAAATGTATTCCCATTTATCTGTATCCTTTGTAAGTCAATACATTCAAAGATGGTCCCCTGGACAACGAGTACAACTCATCACAAATAGTGGTGTCACCTCTGAGACGTGTTTCCAACCAACTGCTGAAAGTCCTGATGAGTTTACATGTAATACAGTCGTCACACTGCTCCGGGTGTTTGGAGCGCAGACTGTTCTTGTGTTCATCTACATACGGGGTCATCAAGGTAGAGTTCTGTAGAACTGTGTAGTGTGCTTGAGACCAAGAATGCCCGTCCCTGCATATTATTGAGTCCGCTCCTAGCGTGCCTTTTCCAGTCAGTCTCTCATCATACCGCGATTTAGGGAGACCTATCTTCTTAAGGCCAGGAATGAAGTCAACACAAAACCCAATGGCATCCTCTGTTTGATGGCCCATTGAGATGCTTCCTTCTGGCCTAGCACGGTTACGGACATATTTCTTTAGGACTCCCATGAACCTCTCAAAGGGTAACATATTGTGTAGGAATACGGGGCCCAAAATAACAATCTCGTCGACTAGATGAACTAGGACGTGCGTCATGATATTGAAGAAGGTTGGTGAGAACACCAGCTCGAAACTGACAAGACATTGCGCCACATCACTCCTTAGCCTTGGTATGATTTCTGGATCGATCACCTTCTGAGAGATTGCATTGAGGAATGCACATAGCATCACAATGGCTAATCGGACGTTTTCCGGTAGAAGCCCCCTCAATGCAACCAGAAGCAGTTGCGTCATAATCACGTGGCAGTCATGAGACTTTAGGTTCTGGAACTTTTTCTCTAGAATATTTATTATTCCCTTTATATTCAACGAGAAGCCAGTCGGGACCTTCATACTGAGCAGGCATTCAAAAAATATTTCCTTCTCTTCTTTGGTAAGAGCGTAGCTGGCAGGACCTTCATACTGCTTTGGAGGCATGCCATCTTTTTCGTGCAAACGTTGCAGGTCCTCCCGTGCCTCAGGTGTATCTTTTGTCTTCTCATACACGCCCAAGAAGCCTAACAGGTTCACGCAAAGGTTCTTCGTCACGTGCATCACGTCGATTGAAGATCGTACCTCTAGCTCTTTCCAGTAGGGTAGTTCCCAAAATATAGATTTCTTCTTCCACATGGGTGTGCGTCCCTCAGCGTCATTCGGAACAGCTAGTTCGCCGGGACCCTTTCCAAATATTATGTGTAAATGAGAGACCATAGCAAGTACGTGATCACCGGTACGCAAGGCGGGCTTCTTCCGGTGATCTGCCTCGCCTTTGAAATGCTTGCCTTTCTTTCGACATTGATGGTTGGTCGGGAGAAATCAACGATGGCCCAGGTACACATTCTTCCTGCATCTGTCCAGGTATATACTTTCGGTGTCAGCTAAACAGTGCGTGCATGCATGGTATCCCTTGTTTGTCTGTCCTGAAAGGTTACTGAGAGCGGGCCAATCATTGATGGTCACGAACAGCAACGCATTTAGGTCAAATTCTTCCCCATGTGCTCATCCCATGCATGTACACCTGTTCCATTCCACAGCTTTAAGAGTTCTTAAACTAATGGCCTTAGGTACACATCAATGTCGTTGCCGGGTTACTTAGGGCCTTGGATGAGAATTGGCATCATAATGAACTTCCGCTTCATGCACATCCAAGGAGGAAGGTTATACATACATAGAGTCACGGGCCAGGTGCTGTGATTGCTGCTTTGCTCCCCGAAAGGATTAATGCCATCCGCGCTTAAAGAAAACCATACGTTCCTTGGGTCACTTGCAAACTCAGCCCAGAACTTTCTCTCGATTTTTCTCCACTGCGACCCGTCAGCGGGTGCTCTCAACTTCCCGTGTTTCTTACGGTCCTCACTGTGCCATCACATCAACTTGGCATGCTCTTTGTTTCTGAACAGTCGTTTCAACCGTGGTATTATAGGAGCATACCACAACACCTTCGCAGGAACCCTCTTCCTGCGGGGCTTGCCCTCAACATCACCAGGGTCATCTCGTCTGATCTTATACCGCAATGCACCGCATACTGGGCATGCGTTCAAATCCTTGTACGCACCGCGGTAGAGGATGTAGTCATTAGGGCATGCATGTATCTTCTCCACCTCCAATCCTAGAGGGCATACAACCTTCTTTGTTGTGTATGTACTGTCGGGCAATTCATTATCCTTTGGAAGCTTCTTCTTCAATATTTTCAGTAGCTTCTCAAATCCTTTGTCAGGCATAGCATTCTCTGCCTTCCACTGCAGCAATTCCAGTACGGTACCGAGCTTTGTGTTTCCATCTTCGCAATTGGGGTACAACCATTTTTTGTGATCCTCTAACATGCGATCGAACTTCAGCTTCTCCTTTTCACTTTCGCACTTTTCCCTTTCATCAACAATGACCTGGCGGAGATCATCATCGGGCACATCGTATGATTCCTCTGGATCTTCAGCTTCCTCTTGATCTTCAGCTTCCCCTGTTGCAGCAGCATCGTATTCAGGGGGCACATGGTTGTCATCGTCCTCCTCTTCTTCGCTGTCTTCCATCATAACCCCTATTTCTCCGCGCTTCATCCAAACATTATAGTGTGGCATGAAACCCTTATAAAGCAGGTGGGTGTGAAGGATTTTCTCGTCAGAGTAAGACCTCGTATCCCCAAAATTAGGGCATGGACAACACATAAAACCATTCTGCTTGTTTGCCTCAGGCACTTCGAGAAAATTATGCAGGCCCTTAATGTACTCAGAGGTGTGTCTGTCACCGTACATCCATTGCCGGTTCATCTGCGTGCATTATATATAATTATGTGTGTCAAAAGTAAGAAAATTAGACAAGTATGTATCTAAAGTAAGATTTTTTTTCTTTCAGAAAGAAGATAAGAACAAGAGGCTCACCACGGTGGTGCCGGCGACGAGATCGACGCGGGTGATCGACAGCGGTGAAGACGAGGACGGGGCATGACGGACCGCTAAACCTAGATAAATCTCGAAACAAATGGAGCTCGGAGGTCGAGCTTCGGGAGGAGAAAGCTTAACTAATGTGGCTCGGGCATTTCATCGAACACCTCATGTGCATAGGAGGTGAGCTAGAGCACCCAATGCCCTCCCCCTCGCCGGCCAGCAAAAAACAGAGCACTGTGGAGTGCTCTGCTCACCTGCGATGGGCTATATATGGGCAACTCATTGGTCCCGGTTCGTGGCTGGAACCGGGACTAAAGGCCATCCTTCTATCCCGGTTCCTGCCATGAACCGGGACCAATGGTTGTGGGCCAGGAGCGAGGCCCATTGGTCGCAGTTCGTGCCAAGAACCGGGACAAATGGGCCCAGACGAACCGGGACCAATGCCCATGAGGCCCCGGCCGGCCCCCTGGGCTCACGAACCGGGACAAATGCCTCCATTGGTCCCGGTTCGTGGTAGAACCGGGACTAATGGGCTGGCCAGGCCCGAACAAAAGCCCCTTTTTCTACTAGTGTGATAAGCGAAACGTTCTTGTGGGTACACGGGAATTTCATATAGTCACTTTCGTCATGTTGGTTTGATTTGTGTTCCCAACTTTGATAATTTCATACGTGGGTGGACCGGTGCTTAGGTGTTGTTCTTACTTAAACAAACCTCGTACTTATGATTAACCCCCTCGCAAGCATCCCTAACTACGAGAAAAGTATTAGGATAAAATCTAACCATAGAATTAAACATTTGGATCCAAATCAGTCCCTTACGAAGTAGCGCATAGACTAGGGTTTAAGCTTCTGTCACTCTCGCAACCCATCATCTAATAACTACTCCACAATGCATTCCCTTAGGCCCTAATTAGGTGAAGTCTCATGTAGTCGACATTCACATGACACCACTAAGGGAATCACAACATGCATATCATCAAAATATTGAACACATATCAAGTTCACATGATTACTTGCAACAAGATTTTTCCCGTGACCTCAAGAACAAAAGTAACTACTCACACACGATAATCATGCTCAATATCAGAGGGGTATTAAATAGCATAATGGATCTAAACATATAATCTTCCACAAAATAAACCATATAGTAATCAACTACAAGATGTAATCAACACTACTAGTCACCCACAAGCACCAATCTATGGTTCTGGTACAGATATTGAACACAAGAGATGAACTAGGGTTTGAGAAGAGATGGTGATGTTGAAGATGTTGGTGGAGATTGCCCTCCCCAAGATGGGAGAGTAGTTGGTGATGATGATGACAATGATTTCTCCCTCCGGGTGGGAAGTTCCCCCGGGGGAATCGCTCCGTCGGAGGGCAAAAGTGGTCCTGCCCAAGTTCCGCCTTGAGACGGCTGCGCTTCATCCTGAAAGCCCTCTCCTTATTTTTTCTAGGTCAAAATGACATATATACCAGAAGAGGGGCAACAGAGGTGGGCCGAGGAGGGCACAACCCACCAGGGTGCGCCAGGGGACCCTGGTGCGCCCAGATGGGTCCCCTCTGGTAGTTGTTTGCTCCAATAATTCTTATATATTCCATAAAAAATCTTCGTTATGTTTCATCTCATTTGGAATTGTGTAGAATAGGTGGCCTGACGTAGCTTTTTCAGGTCGAGAATTTTAGTTGTCGGTATTCCCCTTCTTTGTGTGAAACTTGCATATTTTGACAGAAAAGGCATTAGAATTACTCCAAAAAGAATTATCATGCATAAAAACATTATAAATAACAGTAGGTAAACATGATGCAAAATGGACGTATCAACTCCCCCAAGCTCAGACCTCGCTTGTCCTCAAGCGAAAACTGATATCGAAAAAACTGTCCACATGTTCAGAGAGAGAGAGAGAGGTGTCGATAAAAACAAAATACGGACATATAAGCATCATGTATATTATTAAAACAACAACAAACTTTACTATAGAACATTTATCAGAAAACTTTTATCATAAACTTATCATGAACAAGTAATAATTCATCACAACATCGAAGTATAAAGCATAAACTCTATTGAAAATCAACAAACTATGTTCTCAGTCAACTTTGCAACTACAATTCATCATCTTTTAAGGAAGGGTCACGTATCGGAGCCTTTTGGCAAGTCCACATACTCAACCATCAAATAGTATTCTATAATTGCTAGCACTCACCGCATACACATGAGCAAAAAGTTTCAACCGGACACATAGAAAGATAGGGACTTATAGTTTCGCCTTCCAACGTATTCACCTCAAGGGTGATGTCAACAATAATAACTCATGTCCACCCATGTCCAACTAGATATATGTGCCTAGATCTTTCCTCGCCACATGGTGCTTCCCAAAAGAGAAAATAAAAAGGAATAGAGAGATATTTTGACTCTTGCATAAAAGTAAATACGCAAAAGTAAAGGATAGGCCCTTCGTAGAAGGAATCAGAGGTTGCCATGCGCTTTTTGGTTGTACGCTCAATCACTTAGTGCAAAAGAACATCATGTTATATTGCCCCTTCTAATAGCAACCTTTATTACGCAGTATGTCGCCTTTATTATTTTGCCATCACAAGTTCGTACAACGCTCAATTTTCTCCTACACTAAATGATCTAACACATTTAGAAGCAATTTTTATTACCTTATTGCACCGATGACAACTTATTTGAAGGATCTTACTCAATCCATAGGTAGGTATAGTGGACTCTCAAAACAAGATTTGGTTTAAGGGTTTTGGATGCACAAGTAGTATCTCTACTTTGTGTGGAATTTTTGGCTAGCAAAGATGGGGGGCAAGCACCACATGTTAAAGGATCTATGACAATATAACTTCCATGTGAATATGAACAAACCAAAATCATTATGTTGTCTTCCTTGTCGAACGTCAACAATTTTGGCATATAATATTTTGATGGGGGCTCGCAATCATAAAAGATATCCAATATAGTGTATTTGCATGTGAATCTTCTCTTGCCTTATTAATTCTTTCATGAATTGCATCATTGACCAATTCTATGTTTGTAAATCTCCAATATTATCTACTTATACTCTTCCTTATGTGATGTCATTACATACCATAAGATTCGCATATGATATTTTTCATTTTTTTCCTTTCTTTTTTTATTGAACATGAAAATAAAGAAAGCAAAACTCAAACTAAACTTTATAATATATCTAGCACCCGATTACAAGGATATAACACCAAGTAAGCACTCGGAAAGAAAGGATAGAACTAAACTTTTCTTCAACTAAAGCAAAAGATAACTAAGGATCGAACTAAGATAAGTAAAGGCAGAAGATAGTGGAGGTGATACGATACCGGGGTGCCTCCCCCAAACTTGGAACAACCAAGGGGAGTGCCCATACCCGATACTTAAGTCTCCTTTGGTGATGAAGAAGCTGGTGGTGGAGAATTAGTCGCGATCTTATCTTTAGGTTTCCGTGGCAGGGCTCGCCATCATAAGAGGAGTGAGTCTCACGAGTCCTGCAACTAGCAGCCAAACTCATACCTTTAACCCTTGCCTCATATTCAAAGACTTGGTTTTGAAGATCGTAGATCTGGCTTTGGAGAAAGTTGATTTTCTTATTGAATGTGAAGACGGTGTCCATCATGGACTTGCCATCCGCCTTGAGATCACGGGTGTAGTCCGCGATCCCGAGGTGATTGGCATTGAGTCCACGTTCCACCATCCCCTTGCACTTGAAGACCTCCTGCTCCATAGATTTGAGCCTGGCCTCGACTGTTCCCGTCCCTTTGGGGCCCTACACATCGCGGATGTGGAGCACCCCCTCACGCATATCGATAGCTTGAGGGTGTTGCATCACCTCCCACAAATATGGGTTGATGACGTTCTCGAAGAACTTGTCCTTGGAGGAGCTTGAAGCGGCCATGGTGAATTAGATCGATCAGAAAATAGCGAGAAAAGAAAACAGAAGATTTCTCCGCAATTCGTGGTAAATAGGTTTGGGGGTATATAAAGATTTTCTTATCTTGGGAAACAATCAAACAGGAGAAAAACGGAGTCCAGAAGGTACCCGAGGTGGGCACAACCCACCTGGGCGCGCTTGGCTTGCCAGGCGCGCCCTGGTGTCTTGTGCCCACCAGGGGTGCCTTCCTGGTTGTTTCTTATTTCCCTAATTTTTAATATATTCCAAAACTGATAGAAATTTTTTTGCGGATTTTTCGGAGTCTGTTACTTACCGTATCACATACCTCCTCTTTTTTCACGATTCTGGAGTGTTCTAGAAGGTTTCTTTTATGTGTTCTTCCAGTGTCATAGTTTGGATAATATTTCTTTCAACATTAACTAGCAAAAGGGCCCGTGCGTTGCAACGGGAGAAAAAAATATAATCTTCAACGGTCATGACCACATTTTGTTGCATCAGCAAGATACACTATCACTCTCAATTTCCTGGAATCATGCCATTTTTTTAAACTCGTGCACATATTGGAAATCATAAACATTTCTCAAATTTGTGGACACTTTTACAAATTTCCAAACATTTTCTAAAATCAAGAACATTATTTGATTCATGAACATTTGAATAATATTTTAAAACATTTTTTAAAGTGTCAACAATTTTTTAAACAATTTCCTTGAATCGGTGAACATTTCTAGAATCGACGAACATTATTTTAGAAATTGGTGGAAATTTTTTTGAAATCCATGAACATTTTCCGAAATGCATAATCATTTTTTAATCAACGAATATTTAATGAATGAATAAACTATTTTGTAAGTCATGAACAGTTTTTGAATTTTAAGGATATTTTTCCATTCATAAAGATTTTTTGAATTGGCG
Source organism: Triticum aestivum (assembly GCF_018294505.1). Taxonomy (NCBI): domain Eukaryota; kingdom Viridiplantae; phylum Streptophyta; class Magnoliopsida; order Poales; family Poaceae; genus Triticum; species Triticum aestivum. The sequence continues at coordinate 702,242,095 of NC_057806.1, forward strand.
AAATTCTGTTCAATTTCATTACAATTTTTTAATACATGAACTTTTTATAAAAATCATGAACATTGCGGATTTCCTGAACATTGGTTTTCAAAATTTGGAACATGTTTTGAATAACCATACATTGTTTTACAAAATCATGAACATTTTTTGACTCAACAAACATTTTTTGATTTATTAAACTTTTTATTTCAAAATTATCATTTTTAAAAAATTTCGGACCTTTTTTGAATTCCCTAATTATTTATGATGTATATTGAGAATATAGTAACTTCTGCCAAGAAAATAACTCTAGAAAATCATGCACTTGCACTCACCTTCGCACAGTATTTTTTTCTGTTCCTGCTATACATCGCCTTGTATGTGTTCAGATTGTGTTTTTTTATATGAAGGCAATCAGGTGTTGCTTCCATTCATTAAGGAGAGTGTTCAGTACATTGAAATCCACTACAAGGAAAGGTGAAAATACAAAGAAAATAAAGAACTCTGGTTCAAGAAAATTATTTATAGAGTATAGTTTTGCTTGCTCGAAGCTTGCTGCAATTGGAAGAAATCCACATATAGCTTGTTCTCTGCGAAACTTTGCAAGGCATCGACGCTATCCGTTCAACAATTATCTCCCCCCCCCCCAAAAAAAGTAGTATTCTCCTGTGGTCCTACCATGAATTTAGAAATCTGTAGAGAGCCGCATGATTGTTTAGTACTCCAAAAGAATTAAATGTGCCATGGTAATTTAAATTTTTAAACATGCTTTTGCATACGCAATGACGATATGCTCCATTATATCCATTGAAGTAGTGACAAACTGGTTTCTGCAGCCTGTTCAAAAAAAGGGCAATGAATTCTTAGCTCAAGTGTAGGATGAGAAAAATGAGACTGGCATCCACTAATGTGATAGTAGGCAAGATGAATATGTGTTGCTTCTGTTGGAACCAAACCCTTAGCCATGGAATGCATCATCAGTTTACTTGCACTATGAGGAAAAATATTAAAAGCTTTTGGCATAAAAATCTGCAATATATTTCTCACTTCTACTGGAAAAACATGTCTAGATGAGCGATATGTCTATGCAAAATTCAGGTAGCAATAGCGATAGCAAAATTTAGCTACCACAAAGTTCAGCTAGCACCAGCAATGGAAAAATTCAGCTAGCAGTGAAGCCCCACATCATCGCTATCTCATTCTCCTTATCACAGCCCGACCGAGGCCGTGGCAATGGAGAGAGAAAAATCGCATGGGCCTATCCCAATAAGTATGACTGAAAACCAGCACAGGTCCCGATCCCATTTTTTCACAGGACGCGCTTCAAGCACAATTTCCTCAGCTACCTATATAAAACTACCATCAAGGCTGCCAGACAACACATAAGCTCCTTTTTTTGGAACATCACACATGTCTTGTTAAGAGGAAATGGGCAATAGCACCACCAAGTAAATCAATCTCGAAAAAGAAATAAAGTTTCCATACGTATTTACTTAAACTGTGTTACACAAATGTACGTCAGGTCCCTTCCCTATAGTTTCATACTGGAGAACAATGATGTCCTACAATCATCAAAATGGTGAGGTTAATTTACAAAAACTAACATTTTTTGTTATGATGAAACCTTCTAACTGCATCCAAAAGTTGAGATTAAAGCAAATATATGATCCTCGTTCATACAGTGAACTTTTGACAAGAGGTGCCACAATAGAAGTTTGTGTCAGCCAGACACGATACTTTGTGTGGTACAACCTTTGCTATATCTGGAAAATGTAGAATAAGAAAAATCTGAGTACCTGTTTTACTTTCGTTTTCCTGATACAACTGCTGAATCCAGGACACCAGCACACATATTGTCTTCACATTCATTCTCTTTCAATGTTAATAGTTGTCCTAAAATTTGTATTCTGAGTTCGTATCAATCCTGTAGATACACCATTTTTCTAAACGAATAAGATTTGCATCACATGTGTAAAAAATTAATGATTTAAATACTACAGGATATGCCCAACATCAAAGAGTTCTTTTTCCACATAGCAGACTATGATATCCTATAATTTACAAAAGCTCACATATCTAGTTCAAAGGAGTAGCTCTTCAAAATTGAGCAGTGGCCTAAAAACTGAAATATTTGGTATGCTTTCAGAGCTGGGAGTTGCTAACTTCCCTTTGTTATCTAATTTCTGGGCACATTGGCATACTGGCATGATAAAGACATGGTAACTTTGCTATAATTAAATACATGAACCCGTGTGATTTTACGGGAAAATGCAAGGAATGCCCACCAAGTGCATCGCTGCAAGCATGGGAGTTCCTTGCCTCTCCAGCGACTACCATCTGATTCTCCAATCCGTCAGACTTCAACACCTACATGAGAAGGCTTAAGTTTTCAAAATCAAATGGAAGGTCAAATTCAAGCAATTATTAAGCAATGCTATAACTCAAATCACACTGAAACTGGAGGATCTCCTATCGAGAGGAAGCTTGCATTCAGAAGACGTGCCATCATACACATCAATTACAAATATACCAGCTCTCTTCCACACAAAACTGCATTTGACATGGTCGAATTGGCTGAACATTTCGTAAATGAAGAACCTGACTACTCACAGTTGTACGTTTCTATAGAGCCATCATCACTGGTAACATTTAGATCTTGCACAAGATCATTAATCTTTTGCTTGACAAGGCAAGAGATTCATTTGGCTGCAGTTCCATCAAAAAGCAACAATCTCAAATACCCATCAGCTCCAATCTTGCTCAGGTTTTTTTAATGACACCATTCAAGTGACTTGCGGTCAAAGTCTAAGTCGACTGATGTTCGTCTTGCATCAGTGCTAAGCCACTCAGTACCGCCCACAAGGGGTAAAAGAGATAATGAACAACACATGCCCTCATACTCTAAAGCTAAATAGTAATCTCTTCAATATTGAACACTGCTAAATACTGACCAAAGTTCCAAAGAGTAACCATTTTAATATGCCAGCTCCTTATTTGTGTGTCAAGTGTAGTATTAGAGCATCATTTCTAAGTTCCAACTAATGGGAGTCCTGAGATCCTCGGCGATAGATATACAATTTGCCCAAGGTGTTTACAAAACTGACATAAAGAGGATTGTGCAAAGGTATGCTTATTGCTTAGTAGTGCTCAAACCTGAGGAGGGCCGTGCCATGGAAATCATTCTGCAGGTGGAGAGAGACGCGTTTGGCGAGGTACGTGCCTATCGATGTCCCCTTTTGGTGACTGACCTGAAAAACACAACATCGTTGTTATTTCATCGAACACGTTGAGAGCACTAAGACTTTCAACGATCCAAGGTACGGTAGAAGCTAGCGACGTCACCTGCACTAAAAGCTAGTGCACGTGGAACTTGTAGCACAACTGTATGTTCAGTTAAGGTTGCTGCTCCTTTCCTATGATATTTAATTTATTTCTGAGATATAAGCATATGACTCACTAAGTTTGAAGTCTGAACTGTTGCCACCACTTGGGCAGGAACCACAACACAACATAGAGCAAAATAATTCCCCTGTGTTTTTCAGATCGTAGGCTTCAAGAGTAGCTTCAGAACCAAATTCCTTTTCAATGAAACGCTTCAGCAAGAGAAATTCACTTGTTCAGAAACAAAAGAATGAGCAAAAGTTAAAACACAGACACGCACACCTGTAGGCGCTTCAGCCGTGTACGGGAGAGCTCATAATTCTTTGCTCCAAGGAAGGGAAGCAGTGGTGGCCGTGCCCAAGGCAGCGGATATCAGGATGTGGTCGTGATGCCCCTGGCGGAACTGCTGTCAACCTCGGGTGACGTAGATTGGTCCTTGATATAGATGAATGAGATGTTGGCGGAGGTCCTGGCTAGCGTCGAGCGAGAGGCCGGAGGTGCAGCCTCCATGGCCACTGCCCATGGCGTGTAGAAGGTTGAGGTCGGTCATGGCGGCGGTCAGCCATCAATCCGGCAGCTTGGCAGAAGGTAACCATGAGGTCACGGAAGGCGCTGGTGGGCAGTGCAGGCAGGGCGGCACAAAAATAGGAGCTTCAAGAGGAGGCGCATCGCTCGCCCCATGGACGACCGGCGACGGTCCCAAGCTGGGCGGAAGGAGAGGGCCATGGATCGGGGCGACCTTGGGTGGTCGCTGCTGACCAGAGAGCGGAGAGATAAGGAGGGGAACAGAGTGGAAAGAGGAGGAAGGCGGGTTGAGGGGGAGCACCGGCGTGGCCCTCATCGGCGGCGGCCGGTCTCGGGTGGGAGGCGCGGAGTCGGGTGGTTGGGACGGGGCGTCTCTCGCGTGTGGCGGCGTAGAGGGGAAGTTGAGGGAGGAATACCCTAGCGAGTAGTTTTTTACTTGGTGGTTGGACTGCGGGTTTAATTTCTAAAAACCACAGGGGCCTTTGTGTAAAAACGCCGCGATGGTGAACCCGGAGACTCAATCCGTGCTGTATTATTAGGGAGAGATGGGCGTACCCGAGATATAATGTTTTATTCTTTGCCCATTGACAACCTTAGGCTTAGTACCTTCGGCATTATTTATTTTGATAGCTCCAGATCGATAAACCTCCTCGATAACATAAGGTCCTTCCCATTTGGAGATAAGTTTTCCTGCAAAGAATCTGAAATGAGAGTTGTACAAAAGAACATATTCTCCAACTTAGAACTCATGCTTTTGGATTCTTTTATCATGCCATCTTTTAACTTTTTCTTTAAATAACTTGGCATTTTCATAAGCTTGGGTTCTCCATTCATCTAGTGAGCTAATATCAAGAAACCACTTTTCACCGGCAAGTTTGCAATCATAGTTGAGTTCTTTAATTTCCCAAAATGCTTTATGTTCTAACTCAAAAGGCAAATGACAATCTTTTCCGTAAACTATTTTGTACGGAGACATACCCATGGAATTTTGTATGTTGTTCTATAAGCCCAAAGTGCATCGTCTAATTTCTTAGACCAATTCTTTCGGGACCTATTGGCAGTTTTTTGTAAAATTAATTTTATTTCTCTATTGCTAAGTGCAACTTGACCACTAGATGGAGCATGATAGGGGGATGCAATTCTATGGTTGACATCATACTTAGCAAGCATTTTAAGGAAAGCACCATGAATAAAATGTGAACCACCATCCGTCATTAAATATCTAGGGACTCCAAACCATGGGAAAATAACTTCCTTAAGCATTTTAATTGTGACAGCCTGATTTTGCCCTCTCTTATTTGCCTTATTTTCATTTGGATTTACTTTGAAAGTTGGGGTTTCTGAATCTTTTCATATGGACTTAAACACTTTGGTACCCTTGGCTTTCACCCAAGTGCATCATTCCCCTCTCTAATCATCATTCCCCTTCTAATCCATCTCAAAATAATCTTGGGAATATTTTTCTTAAATGAAAAATATTCATTTTCTTCTCTAAAACCCTAGCTAGTTCAATGAGCTCCAAAGCAACCCTAATTTTTATGGCCCACAAAAATTTGAGAAAATTCCCAAATATTCTTTGAACCCTAGGGCACCTTCCTGAGCAAAAATATTTCATCACTTTTTGGAATATTTTTGCTACAGAAAATATTTTCTGTTCTGGACAGAAATGGTGGTTTCTATAGCAACTACCATTTTACTTGCTCCCCTGTGCCTGAATTTTCTTGTGCATCATCACCTTAGTAGATGATGGCTAGCCTCCAAAGCACAGCCCCCAACTTCGAGCCATTTAACCTCAGTAACACCTCAAACTGATCAGAAGCTTACCTGGTGTGTGAAATCTTCTCTACTGCACTTGGAGCCAAACCAAGGCGTGGTAACATTCAAAAGTACCACGAACAACGTGCCAGACATGAAGTTTGGGTTTAGGTCGGCATGAGGTCATAGTTCACGCGGTGATCGCCTTCGTCCAGGCGTGCTGGCATGCAGCCGACGCGCTCTGCGACGCACCTGAGCCTCTATTGCTGGCGTGCTCGCTTCCCCGCCTGCCTAAGCGTGCCAAACCTCGCCACCATCATCATCTCAACGCCATTTACTCCTCCCTGGAGCTCACCGATGCCGGAGCTCGCCGCAGCGAGCACGGGCACGATCCGGCCAACCCAACAGTGTGGTGCGCACTGTGCTCGTCGACATCTCCTCGTTCCTGTGCTCGTCCCCGCTCGCCCACAGTTCCCGCATGAGATGTGTTGCCTTCTCCCCCTCTCAATGACGCCGCTCGTCACCGGGCGACGTGGACAAGTGTCCACCGGTGGAGCCCGAAACCCCCTCTCCGCTCGCCTATAAATGGAGCCGCCCCCAGCCTCCTCGAGCACCATCCACCACTCCCACACACCCCACAAACGCGTAGGAAGTCGTAGCCCGGCAGGGTAGGCCGCGGGCCGCCGCCCTCGAGCTCGAGCTCGCTGGCGATCCCCTCTGGTCGCCGTAGTAGCTCCAGCCCCTCCCAGGCCAGGGCGATCCTTCCAGGGCCTCTGCCTCTCACCGGAGAAGCCATCCCTTCCCCCTGGAGCCCTTGGAGCTGCCTCTGCTCGCCGTCTTCTTCATCTCCAGCGACCCCCGCCCTCTGGCTCCGTTTGCGAGGAAGATCCGGATGCCGTCCGACCGCCCCTAGCTACACTACGGGTATGGGCAGCCGCGCCTCAACCCCCTCTCTCGATCCCTCCCTCTGGTTTTGGCCAAGGAGCCCTCGTCACCGGCGAGAGCTCCGGCGAAGCCGCGACCTTCCTCTGTTTCCTTCTCCCCTCCTTCTCACCTGACTAGCGGGGCCTTCTAGTCAGCCACTCTATACACGCGCGAAGCGGTACGAGTGGTGGCGCCCTAAGGCTTTACAGCCACCACAGCTAGGTCAGCCGCAGTATCCACATCACTCCTATCCATACCGGATTTCTAAAAGTGAGGAAGCCATGATAATTGATGATTTCAAAAAATGTTTGAACCATCTTAGAGAGCTACTTGGAAGCAACATTGTGCGTAGGCCAAGACTTGGAGACAAGATGATCTCCGTTCTTTATTATGGAGAGTCAATTTTCCTTAATGCAGCGTCAATGCCTATCTTGTTTTATGATATTTTACCTAAGAGAGGGTAGAGTAGGTCCTATGAGAGGAGTAGGCCGTAGCTAGAATGTGTTATTATGTGCTACAATGTGTTAGAGTTGATGATGATGAGGAGGAGTTGTGATTATGACTAGTGACCAACTTGTTATATGATGTCTCATTGACGAACATTGTTGATGGTGATGACAAGTGGTAATGAATATGCTATTTAAAACATACTAGTTCATGATGAGTTGTTATTGTATAAAAGATAAATATGTTTAAACATGTACAGCGCCAAAATGCTAAAAAAAACATAAAAGTTAGTACCGCTGGCCTAAAAACGCGCTACTAGTAGTTGAACTTACCAGTAGCGCTGGCCTAAAAACGCGCTACTAGTAGTTGAACTTACCAGTAGCGCTGGCCTAAAAATATGCTACTGCTACAAAATAGCTGTAGCGTCGTAGCAGTAGCGCTGGTGCCAGCGCTACTGGTAGCACAAAAACCGGCGCTACTGGTAAGCATTTTCCTAGTAGTGTTGGGGTGCTCCAAGGAGAGCACAACCCACCAGGGCGCGCCAGGAGGCCCAGGCACGCCCTGGTGGGTTGTGCCCACCTCGGGTGCCCCCCGGACCACCTCTTTGCTCTATAAATACCCCAATATTCCCAAAACCCTAAGGGAGTAAACGACATATTGATCCAGCCGCCGCAGAGTATAGAACCACCGGATCCAATATAGACACCATCTCGGATGGGGTTCACCACCTTCATTGGTGCCTCTCCGATCATGCGTGACTACTTCTTTGTAGACCTTCCGTAGTTAGTAGCTAGATGGCTTCCTCTCTTTCTCTAAATTCTCAATACAATGGTCTCTTGGAGATCCATATGATGTAACTCTTTTGCAGTATGTTTGTTGGGATCGATGAACTTTGAGTTTATGATCAGATCTATCTTTTTATATCCATGAAAGTATTTGAGTTTCTTTGATGTCTTTTATGCATGATTGCTTATAGCCTCATATTTCTTCTCTAAAATTTGGGTTTTGTTTGGCTAACTTGATCTATTTATCTTGCAATGGGAAGAGGTGCTTTGTAGTGGGTTCAATCTTACGGTGCTTGATCCCAGTGACAGATGGGGAACCGACACGTATGTATCGTTGCTACTAAGGATAAAACGATGGGGTCTATCTCTACATAGATAGATCTTGTCTACATCATGTCATCGTTATTATTGCATTACCCCGTTTCTCCATGAACTTAATACACTAGATGCATGCTGGATAGCGGTCGATGTGTGGAGTAATAATAGTAGATGCAGGCAGGAGTCGGTCTACTAATCTTGGACGTGATGCCTATGTAATGATCATTGCCTGGATATCGTCATGATTGTTTGAAGTTCTATCAATTTCCCAATAGTAATTTGTTCACCCACCGTTTGCTATTTTTCTCGAGAGAAGCCACTAGTGAAACCTACGGCCCCCGGGTCTCTTTCTCATATATTTGCCTTTGCGATCTACTTTTTGCTTTGATTTTATTTTCAGATCTATTAAACTAAAAATACAAAAATACCTTGCTGTAATTTATTTTATTTGGCGTTCGATCTATCAATATTTATAACTCTCTCACGTCCGTTTTCCCATCTTGGGGCACCGCTACCCGAAAGGGATTGACGACCCCGTTTACACGTCGGGTTGCGAGTAGCTGTTATTTGTGTGCACGTGCTGATTACGTTGTCTTGCTTGGTTCTCCTACTGGTTTGATAACCTTGTTTTCATATCTGGGGGAAATACCTACCGCCGTTGTGCTGCATCATCCCTTCCTCTTTGGGGAAATATCAACGTAGCTTCAAGCGACATCATGGTCACATGGGGTCACTAACAGTCTTGGTCTGACCACATCTGGCCATGGCTATGGGCTTGGGACGGGCCAAGCCTTGCTAGGGTTTTGATGTCCCCATCCGATGATCTTGGACCAACATATGTTGGTGCAGGTGTGCGAGGTTGGAGTGTCGGACACCGGGACGACGACCCTGGATGGCAGGCTGCGTGTCTCACTTTCCATTGAGTAGCATGGGAGTGTTTCTTGGTCATGCGGGTGGTGAGATGCATTCTGGCTGGTAGTCTTGGCGAAGCCGTCGCCCGTCAGTGGTGGCAAAGGCCTTATCCTGATCTACAGTTCTCGACCTGTTGTGGTAGTTCTGGTGGCCTGATTCCCCATTGGCGAGGTGCCAGGGAGGGTCTGAATGAAAGCTCCGAGCATCAAATCCTGTGGCCGTGATGCTTGCGGGTCTCATGTCCCTTTTGGGGGCATCGCCATGCCTCTTCTCCCCGTCAGTTTAGGATGAATACACTTGTCAGCCACGACAGACGCAGTGGTAGTGGTGCATTGCGTCGTGACCCTCGTGGGGGTGTCGCCGGTGAGTGCGACTTTCTTTCAGTTGCGGCTGCATGTTCAAAATGGTGTGGAGATCCAATAAACCCTACCTAGAACTCTGGTGACTCGCGATATCGTTTACACCTATCTTTTACACGTGACGATGTCCTCTCTTCGTCCTTCCTGCTTGCCGGCCGACATGGATGACACTCCTCTATTTAGAGCAAGAGGCTAGAGGGTCCTCTCCGGCGGTGGTTGGGTCGTGACAGTGCAACAAAGTCTAGTGGTTTCTCCTAGCATCCAAGGTGGTGCATGGTTTCATGTTGGTGGCGGTCCTGGTTGGGTATCAAGGTGGTCCAGCCTCTCCTGTGCTTCTTCTCAGCAGAATGGTCGAGGCATCTAGTTGTGTACTTTCTGTGCTTGTTAGCATGTTTGGCTTGTTTCGCCGTGCTTTTCTTTGATAATCTTGTATGAGGATTTTCTCAACACCATGTATCATTCGATTGCGTAGCTTCCTTTATAAAGCAGGTGAAATTATGTTTCGAGATGAAATGCTTTTGTCACCAGCTCAGTACGCAGAAACATTTCAAATAATAATCATTTGGGGGGGGGTGGTCAGGTAATAATCACTTGTTTTGTCTATTTATGCACGTTTACCATATATGTTGTAGCGGCTTCCTGGAACCTGGTCCCCACTGTGCCCAATTTCTAAAACTTAGCAAAAAAAGTATAGTACTTAACATAAGACAAAAACATAACGCTCATATGTTTTTTAATACAACAAGCCACCTCATCAGTTTCCATTAAAGAAGCAGCCAATCGAACTTACAAGAGTTTTGAACCAAAAGGAAGCTAAAACAACTAAAGCAAGCTCGATAGGAAAGGGACCGTAACTTACTAATTACATGCACCAGGAAGCAGGATACCTCAATAACGACTCCAGGAAGCAACCTTTGCAAATTCAACATTCACATTCAATCCTGAGCACAACAGGGTTCCAACCATGGCATACTTCACATGTATTGCAAGAAAATCCTAGGTGTTCACCCCAGCATTAAACATATAATTAATTGTCATATAATAATCTATTATTTCATAACAAGGGGAAATGAACCTAGAATTTTAATTTGTTATGATAAATAAGACACGTTAGATTCCAAAAGAAGCAAATGAGATCATATTAGTGTGACAAATATAATATTGTCAATTATTCAGAAGGTAGAAAAACATTCACTGATTACAGACACACAATGGAATGACATATGCTCCATTTATTTTATAGATTAGGATGCATATCTAGGAACTCAACCATGTCCTTCACTTGTGCACTGGTCTTCGGGGTAATTAACAAATGTCTGTCTTAGTAGTGGTTGTTCTCCCAGAACTGAGCCTGGAGATAGTCTATTGTGTTCTTTTCCACCTGAAATGCCTTGGCAAGAACATCATCTGATATTGGTGGGTCTGACCCAAACACTGCATTGGCAATTGTGATAGCCCCTGGGTTCTGGCTGCTTAGCGCGGCAATTGCAACAGCAGGCAGGTGGGGGTTGGGGTTGAATTGGAAGTGGATGAGCCCCACGGGGAAGACAAACACATCACCTTTGTTGAGCACCTTGGAGAAGAACTTGTTTTTGTTGGGGGCGGGCTGGTTGGATGTCACAAAGCCAACGTACAGTGTTCCCTCGAGCACCGTGAGGATCTCAGTGGCGCGAGGGTGCGTATGTGGTGGGTTTTGGCCCAAGGGAGCATAGTCGATGCGCGCAATTGATATGCCGAGGGTGTTCAGTCCAGCAATCTGCATGACGTTGATCAAAGTGACGTTGGATCCAACCTTGTTGGGCACCCTAGGCTTGTCGAGGTTGGCCGCCTTGAAGAAGTCATCTGCATTGACCTCCATCGGGTTCTTGCAAACAAACCCATTGACACGGACTGGGGGCAAAAGAGATGTACATGTAATCTCAGATTTTACATTGTTTCGACTCGCATATAATTACCAGAAATAGATTTCAACATATGTATTTGGTGAAAACATGATGACAAAACGGATAGTACCTGGTGAATTCATGTCGGCGACACAAAAGTCTTGGAGTGGGCTAGGATCAGAAGCAGTGGCCTGCCATGAGACTAACGCAAGAAGTGCAGCAAGGAGGAGAAAGGAAGAGGAGGATGCCATTTCGTTTTAGTGTCTTTGGCTCTTCTGTTCTCTCGTCTTCCTATTTCTGTTTGTGGCGTGAGTGACAATGGTTTGAACATGCAGGGGATGCATGTGTTTATATAGGCGCAGAACTCGTGAGTAATAGACAAAGTCAAGTGCAACCGATCAACAGATTGAAATGGTCTCCGGCTGCTGATTAAACTATTTTGCATAACTTTACAGGTTCCCTTTAAGACACGTTTTCCCTTCAAAGAAGCAATGTGAAACTCTCTCCTGAGTCGCCACAATGCATGCAGGGCTGGTTCCAGGAAAAGTCACCACCCGTCGCCATTTAGGAAATTATTTTGAAGATAAGAAACAGCGACAAGATAAACAAATGAAATTCCACTACTTTAATTAGATACAGTATCACATACTTGGTCAGAATCTGAACTGGTGGTCTGGTGTGTATGCACAAAGTTAGTTAAAGAGCAGTTGAGAAAAGCCAAGTCATGTAAGGCCATCAAATATTGTCACGTACTCATGCGTGGGCTTGATTCATGGGTGCCTGCATGACTTCTTAAGAGATATAAACTGACTACTAGCTACTCCTGTTCTTTCCAGAAGTTGATATAGAATAATGTGTGCAATCGAGGTTTTCAAACTATAAAATTATATATTTGCCTGTAGATTTGTCATGAAACCCAGCAACATAAGACGACACGGCATATTGTGTGTGAAGAAGGAAGAAAGCGAGGCGCCTCGATCCACACATGAATCCACCTAATACATCTGCTATATGTAGCAGCCCCTGTACGTTATCATCACGTCAAATCTGGTATTTACTTGGTTAGATGTCTCTCGAAGTGGTTGAGTATTTTCAGGAGGAAGCAGCGGCATTAGTGGAGGAAGTGCCCAACCAAAAGGAGAGCTGCCACAGAGGCCATGATGATGGAGAGCAGGAAATTTTCATATGATCTTAGCAAGACTAGTTAACATCTTGCAAGGACTTTTATCAACCTGTTCTATCCAGAAGTTATTATAAAATATATGCAATCTATCTTTTCAAACTATGACCACTAATATAAACAAAATATATATTTTCCAACAGATTTGTCATGAAATCCAGCAACATAAGACAACACGGTAGCTAGCGGATTGTGCCGACAAGGAAGACATCGACGTGCGTCGATCCATGCACGAATCCACCTAATACAATTGACATATGTAGCAGCCCTGTTATCATCACAGTAGTCAGATATGTATTTGCTTGGGCAAATTTCTCTTGCAGTAGTTGAGTATTTGCAGGAAGAGGTGACGACATTAATGGATCTGCCTAACCAAAAGGAGAGAGATGACGACCTTACTAAGAGTAGTTAGCATCCTCGTGCTAAAATTTTTATCATGACCAGTTCAGTGCATAAATCTAACAATCTCGGTTGGCTTCCTACCTAGGTTCATGACACCAAACCTCACCTGCCCCCTTTTGTTAGTGTAAACAGTGCATCCAGTTACTAGGCTGGGTGGCCACACATAAACTGATTAATTTGTCAGAGGTGCGCGTTGGTAGGTTTGTGAAGGAAAAGATCAAGATATTTCCATCAGACAAATAAAATGCTTCTATCACAAGCTTGTTACAAAGAGCCAACTCAGATAATAATCTGTTCTCGTATATTTATGCATACTGTCTATATATGTCGGACCTGGTTTCTGGAACCTGGTTTGGTGTGCCTAGTTTCTGAAATGTAGCAAAAATCATATTTCTAGTTCTAAATTTAAGAAGAAAAAATAACGATCATAAGTTCTTTTTAGAGAATTTGCCTCCTCATCAATTTCCATTAAACAAACGGCTAATCAAATTTACAAGAGATTGGAACCAAAAAGAAGCTGAAACAAGACATGCAGGAAAATAGAGCTATCAGCAACCAAAAGAGCAGGTTCACAGCGGAGGAGCAATAAACTAAGTCTCACATGCACCAGAAAGGGAGTGACCACAAGAACAACTCTACTAAGAAACTTTTGCACATTCAAGTTTTCACACTACAATCCTGAGCACAACCGGGTTCCAACCATGGCCTCAAGCATACTCCTCCTGAATCACCAGATTGATCTTTAACACCCTTTCTTCAACCCTTCCCCCATCTCGTGTTTCTGCAAAATGCTCCAACTATTAGGCTCTAGAATACCACAACATGATCATCTAGGATTTTTTTTATTAAAGCAAGCCGAGTTCCTAGTTTCCATATTGTCCAATGAATTGTTGTCTCCCCCACAGATAACCAATTTCCACAAAGACACGGGAAAATAGTTATTCCACACACTAGACAATGGCGCCGGCAATAACAACGGCGACAACATGATCAATGGGGACGATGATGACCCTAACGACGGAGAATATGATTTGGAGGATGAGGAGGAAGGAAGCCTTGGCCCCGATGAGTATGACGCTTTCGAGCTACCCCTTGAGGTACCCCAGCTCAAAACTATGTGCAAGCGATTGGCTAGTACGACCAAAAGCATCAAAAAGAAGTCCCAACATCTCAAGACCGAAGAAGATGAGATAAACGACATATGGAACGAGCTCCTTAGGGCCGAGCAGGCCCGAGAACAAGCTCGAACAGACTGGTGCTAACAGATCTTACCCCATGGCAACTTGCTAGACTAGATGGATGCGGAGACCGAGGACAGCGCGCTTTCAAAACGTAACTGGGTTGAAAGCCTCGACCGTCCTCCCTAGTGCAGAGATCGACAGATAGGCACTGAAAAATATGCCTTCGAGGCGCATGGAGCCCGAGGTGGAGTCAATCCACCACTGACCACCATGAGATACAAACCCAAGGGGAAGTGGCCCTTAAGCTCCGAAACCCCACATCGACCAATCTACAAGTCTCGGCAATGCCCACCTGCTAGACAGACAGGATATTTTGCGTAGCTAGCAAAGAATGGCGATGTGCGCGACTACACTTGCGACTACACAACAACGATGTCGGACGTACACCACACGACTGCAAGTGTCTGAGGAGTTACACACCCTCGATACTTTACAGATGAGTTCATGCAACAGCAGTTCCCTGCTAATCCCGTAATAGGAAGGGTGATGTAGCACAACAGTAAAAAGTATTTTCCTCAGTTAAGAACCAAGGTTTATCGAACCAGTAGAAGTCCACAAGCTAGCAAGATAAGCAGCACCTGCACACAAACAAAATAAATGCTTGCCCCCAACTTGGCAAGGGGGTTATTAATCCCCTCGTCTTGCTAGTTACAAAGTTAAAAGCAAATAGCGATAGACAATGATATGTCAAATGGCAAAATAGTAGAGAGAGCAATAGAGCAACACAAATAATAATAGAGAATGGACCCGGGTGCCATAGGTTCACTAGTGACTTCTCTCTCGAAAGCAAGTAATGGCATAGTAAACAAATTATTGTTGGGCAATTGAAAAATAAATATCATTCATGGCATAATCTTGTATAGGCATCATGTGCATGACAATTAGACCATAATCCATCTGCATCTACTACTATTACCCCACCCCAAGACTGCTATCCAGCATGCATGTCACAGTGTTAAGTTGGCAAGAAATAGAGTAACGCAATAAGCAAGATGACCTGATGTAGCTCAACAGAAAGAAACGTAGCAATAAGATCAATCCCCGTTGTTTTATCCTTAGTAGCAACAACACATCATGTGCCTTTGCCCCCTTTTTGTCACTGGGCAAGATCACCGTGAGGTTGAACCTACTACTATGCACCACTCCCTCTGAAGAATTACCCGTCTATCTCGGCCAGGGAAGACAAATAACTCAAAAAGTACACATAGTTACTTAATCATACAACAAAGAAACTCCAATTCTATTCAATGAACAATCTGGTCATAAATCCACAAATCATCGGATCACAACAAAGACACCACAAGAATTACATCGGATTGATCTTAGAGGAGATCATTGTATTGAAGATCCAAGAGAGATAGAGAGAGAGAAGAAGTCATCTAGCTGCTACTATGGAACCGTAGATCCTGAAGTAACTACTCAGACATCAACATGGAGGCAGCAAGGTTTATGCAGATGGCCACCCCAACGGTCCCCCCCCCCCGATAGAGCTCCAAAACAGGGCTCTAGATGGGATCGGTTCGGAACAGAGACTTGCGGCGGCGATAAAATTCTCTTGTTTGTCTCTCTGAGGGTGTCGGGAATATTGGGAATTTATAGGACAAGAATTATGTCATACGGAGCTGCAGGGGGCCCACAAGCCTGGGTGGTGGACCAGGGGTTAGGCTGCACCCCCGGGCTTGTGGGCCCCTTGTCCATCTTCTAGTCAATTAGGTTGTCCACGCGTCATAACCAATGGCAGACATGACTAGGAAGAGAAATCCTCCTCCCTCCTCCCACGAGGTGACCGGGGGGACCCTCAATCCCACTGGCCCTCACCGCCGCTTGACGGTGCGGTCAGGCAAAGCCCAACCATCTCCGCCAGCGGTGGGGCCTCTGGCTCTTCTTGCCCATGCGGGGCTGGTGAGGGCTGGTGACATGAGCCAGAACATGGCGGGGGCCGTGTGCCACGGTAATATAGTGGATGGACGCTGTGCTCCAGCACCCTGCTGCCCAGTTGCCTGGCAGCTTGGTGGATGGGCGTGTCTGGGCGCTTGCGACGATGGTGATCTAGGCTTCTAGATCTAGATCCGGACGACACGGGTTACGGGCAGCTGCCCCCGTCATGGCCTCTGCTGGTGGTGGTGGAGGCGTAGCAGCAGTAGAACAAAGGGCGGCTGGTTAGCTTCGGTTGCTCCAACGGTGGACAACAGCGAGCTCGAAGGTGGGATCCCCGGTGAGCAGTTTTGGTCGATGCCGGCATTTCACGGGGTTGTCCTCGCCGGTGGTCGGGTGTCGTTGGTGGTCTCGCGCGTTGAGCTATGCCGTCCGCCGAGGTGGGGCAGCACATGGGGTGCTCGGTGGGGAGGTTTGTGAGAGGGATGGCGGTGCAAGGTTGTGCTGGTCGTGGATGCGTACGTCCTCTCCCCTTCGTCCCCCTTTCCATGCCTGTGCGCGCTGCCATAGCTCCAGCGGTGTTCTAGGCAGGACATATGCTTCGGCCCCGTAGGTTGGGGGCTGCCTTTTGGACCAAAGCCGAAACTTTGGCTGGTCTTGGAGGGGTTTGAATGTAGGGCGGCAGCCCTGGCGGTAGGAGGCGCGACATTCGTAGGCGGAGTGTGCGTCTCAGGTGCGAGCGGGCAGCCATGGCCACGCGGGTGGCTTGGTTGCGGGTGTTTAGCGGAGCTAGGGTGCGACGGAGGTGTGAACACTGGGGTGCATCACTTGCCCAATCCGTGTACTGGCCGATGGTGGCAGCATCTATTGACGTCGTATCCTTCCTGTAGGCTTCGTCGCGGCGTTCTGGCTCCTTTAGTCATGCTCCGGATGAAAAGTTGATCTACATGATCGGGCGGTGGCGGCTATCAGTGGTCGTACCCTTCTGGGAGACACCATTTTGGAGTCCTGGCTTCATCGTTGTCGGTCACACCTCTTCATTGTGGTTCATGGTGGAGGTCTCCATCGGCTCCAAACGGCCTTTTTCGCATATGTGTAGTTAGTTTGGTAGTCGGTGGGGTGGTGTGTTAGTGCCTGACACCTTTGTATCTTGTCTTGCGTGTGTGTTGTGTGCGGTGGTGGCGTGTGTTTATATCGGTCTACACGGTTGTAATGCGGTGATGGTTGCTTTATATAATATAAAGCGGGGAACCCCTTTTTCGTCATAACCGATGGCAGACATTATAGTGCCGCAGATGTATTGCACACAAGCACTATATATGAGGAATTTCCCAACGTGTTCAACCAAACCAGCAAACTTACATAAATACTAGATAATCGTCTATTGTATCGGAGAAGGGGAAAAAGAACCCTGAATTTTCGTTCGTTATGGGAAATATGACACATAATAACCAAAATAGCATACGGCATCATATCAGAGTGATGAAAAAGATATTGTTGATTATTCATAACATTGAAATACATTCATGGCTTACAGACACACAGCGGCATGACATATTCTCCATTTATTTTATAGATATAAGGATGCTCGAGATATTCAATCAAATCCTTGATTTATGCACTAATCCTGTGTGTAATCAACAAATGTCTGACTTAGTTGTGGTTGTTCTCCCAAAATTGAGCCTGGAGATAGTCTATTGTATTCTTTTCCACCTGAAATGCCTTGGCAAGAACATCATATGATATTGGTGGGTCCGACCCAAACACTGCATTGGCAATTGTGATAGCCCCTGGGTTCTGGCTGCTGAGCGCGGCAATTGCAATAGCGGGCTGGTGGGGGTTGGGGTTGAATTGGAAGTGGATGAGCCCCACGGGGAAGACAAACACATCACCTTTGTTGAGCATCTTGGAAAGGAACTTGTTTCTGTTGGGGGCGGGCTGGTTGGATGTGACAAAGCCAACATATAGTGTCCCCTCGAGCACCGTGAGGATCTCAGTGGCGCGAGGGTGCGTATGTGGTGGGTTCTGACCCAAGGGAGCATAGTCGATGCGCGCAATTGAGATGCCGAGGGTGTTGAGTCCAGCAATCTGCATGACGTTGATCAAAGTGACGTTGGATCCAACCTTGTTGGTCACCCTAGGCTTGTCGAGGTTGGCTGCCTTGAAGAAGTCGTCTGCGTTAACTTCCATCGGGTTCTTGCAAACAAACCCATTGACACGCACTGGGTGCAGGGAGGAGATGTAACATTTAAGGTTAGATCTTACAAAGTCGTTTTCTTGGATATAATTTTCAGAATCTGATTGCAACATACGTATCTAGTGATAACATGACAGGAAACCATGAAGTGCGTAGTACCTGGTGAATGCAGGTCGGCGACGCAAAAGTCCTGGAGTGGGCTAGGATCAGAGGCAGTGGCCTGCCATGAGACCAGTGCAAGAAGAGCAGCAAAGAGAAGGATGGAAGAGGATGATGCCATTTGAGTTTAGTTTCTTGGGCTCTTCTTTTCTCTTGTGTTCCGCTTTGTGTTTGTTGCCTGAGTGATGCTTTGAGCATGCAGGGGTTGTATGTGTTTATATAGGCGCAGTGAGGCGTGTGCGAACTCGGGAGCATAGACATAGTCAGGTGGAACCGACCAACAGATTGAAATGGTCTCGGGCTGCTGATTAAACTATTTTGCATAAATGTTTTCCCTTCAAATGAAGCAATGCAGCGTATACAGATAGATAAAGGAACTCTATGTGATGTACGACTGAGTAGTAACGATGATTGTTTCTCCATTTAACCCGAGTCTCAACCAATGCATGCAGGGCTAATTCCAGGGAAATTCACCACCCGTCGCCATTATTAATGAAGGAAAATATTTATAAACAAGAATATCCAGCAAGAGAAACAAATGAATTCCACAAGTTTAATTATATATCTAAATATCCTGTGTTTCTATCATACTATCATATACCTGGTCATAGTCTGAACTGGTTCCCGCGAAATCAGTCACAAAGAGAGCAGTTGAGAAAAGCCAAGTTATACAGGCAAACATTATTTTCTAGCTTGATGCCGACATAGACAAAGTTACCTACTCTTACGTGAGCCTGATCATGGGTGCATGACTACTAAAGACATATAGAGTGACTACTATCCTGTTCGCTCCACAAGTTGATATAGTATTATGTGTGCTATCTGCTTTTGGAACTAACGAAATTATATATTTGCCAATAGATTTGTCATGAAATTCCAGCAACATAAGATGACAGAGTATGAAACGGATTCGTAGCAGCCCCTGTTTGTTATCATCATGTCAATCCGATATTTACTTGGTCAGATGTCTTCGAAGTGGTTGAGTACTTACAGGAAGAAGCAACGACATTAATGGACGAAGTACCAAACCAAAGGAGAGATGATACAAATGCCATGACGATGGAGAGCAGGAAGTTTCCATACGATCTAAGCAAGACTAGTTAACTTTTAGCGAAGAGTTTTATCATGCATGACCAGTTCAGTGTATAAACCTAGCTTCCTGACTAGCTTCATGGCACCAGACCTCACCTGCTTCTTTTGCTAGAGTAATAGTGCATCGAATGACTAGACTGCCAGCGGCCACTCATAAACAGATTAATTTATTCGAGGTGTCTGTTGGCAGATTTAGTAATAGAAAAAAAAGTTTCCAGATGATTTAATTGCTTCTATCACAAGCTTATTACAAAGAACAACTCAAATATTAATTGTTTTTTTGGACTCAGATATCTACAATAGTTTTTCTGGAGAATGATCAATCAAACTTACAAGACTTTGAACCCAAAGGAAGCTAAAACAGAACAATGAGGAAAATAGAACTAATGACAACCACAACAACAAGTTCATAGCAAAGGAAGCGTAGACCTACTTCTTAGATGCACGAGAAGACGACCACAAGAACGACTCCTGGAAGCAACTTTTGCACATTCAACTTGAACATTGCAACTCTGGCACATTAACATATAATCATCTATTGGCTTTTGATTAAAGTTTTGCACAAACTTCTCAAGTTTTCTTTTAATATGCCTAAGCGCTATTGCATCATCTGGTGTATGTCTGAGTAGTAATTACGATTATTTATCCATCTCACCCAAGTCGGCACAATGCATGGAGGGTTGGTTCCACGAAATCACGACCCATCACCATAGTTTATTAGATTACATACTTGGTCATGGTGAGAACTGTTGCGCACGAGGTCAAAGGAGGAGTTGAGAAAAGACAAGTGATGCAAAGCAATCGTTTTCTACCTAGACAATGTCATCTGCTTAGATTTATCCACTCTCCCTTCTTTTAAGTTGCTTCAGAATGCGTGCAACCAAGCTTTTCAAGCTGTGGCCACTAACATAATCGAACTATATATTTGTCACCGGATTTGTCATGAACAAAACTGTGCACAAGATATGGCATGGGATAAAAAGGACATACACGTACTTATACGTTTATAGATGTGTGTTAGCAGC
>NC_057806.1:702469919-702478791 GCF_018294505.1 Triticum aestivum
AAATATAATATTGTCAATTATTCAGAAGGTAGAAAAACATTCACTGATTACAGACACACAATGGAATGACATATGCTCCATTTATTTTATAGATTAGGATGCATATCTAGGAACTCAACCATGTCCTTCACTTGTGCACTGGTCTTCGGGGTAATTAACAAATGTCTGTCTTAGTAGTGGTTGTTCTCCCAGAACTGAGCCTGGAGATAGTCTATTGTGTTCTTTTCCACCTGAAATGCCTTGGCAAGAACATCATCTGATATTGGTGGGTCTGACCCAAACACTGCATTGGCAATTGTGATAGCCCCTGGGTTCTGGCTGCTTAGCGCGGCAATTGCAACAGCAGGCAGGTGGGGGTTGGGGTTGAATTGGAAGTGGATGAGCCCCACGGGGAAGACAAACACATCACCTTTGTTGAGCACCTTGGAGAAGAACTTGTTTTTGTTGGGGGCGGGCTGGTTGGATGTCACAAAGCCAACGTACAGTGTTCCCTCGAGCACCGTGAGGATCTCAGTGGCGCGAGGGTGCGTATGTGGTGGGTTTTGGCCCAAGGGAGCATAGTCGATGCGCGCAATTGATATGCCGAGGGTGTTCAGTCCAGCAATCTGCATGACGTTGATCAAAGTGACGTTGGATCCAACCTTGTTGGGCACCCTAGGCTTGTCGAGGTTGGCCGCCTTGAAGAAGTCATCTGCATTGACCTCCATCGGGTTCTTGCAAACAAACCCATTGACACGGACTGGGGGCAAAAGAGATGTACATGTAATCTCAGATTTTACATTGTTTCGACTCGCATATAATTACCAGAAATAGATTTCAACATATGTATTTGGTGAAAACATGATGACAAAACGGATAGTACCTGGTGAATTCATGTCGGCGACACAAAAGTCCTGGAGTGGGCTAGGATCAGAAGCAGTGGCCTGCCATGAGACTAACGCAAGAAGTGCAGCAAGGAGGAGAAAGGAAGAGGAGGATGCCATTTCGTTTTAGTGTCTTTGGCTCTTCTGTTCTCTCGTCTTCCTATTTCTGTTTGTGGCGTGAGTGACGATGGTTTGAACATGCAGGGGATGCATGTGTTTATATAGGCGCAGAACTCGTGAGTAATAGACAAAGTCAAGTGCAACCGATCAACAGATTGAAATGGTCTCCGGCTGCTGATTAAACTATTTTGCATAACTTTACAGGTTCCCTTTAAGACACGTTTTCCCTTCAAAGAAGCAATGTGAAACTCTCTCCTGAGTCGCCACAATGCATGCAGGGCTGGTTCCAGGAAAAGTCACCACCCGTCGCCATTTAGGAAATTATTTTGAAGATAAGAAACAGCGACAAGATAAACAAATGAAATTCCACTACTTTAATTAGATACAGTATCACATACTTGGTCAGAATCTGAACTGGTGGTCTGGTGTGTATGCACAAAGTTAGTTAAAGAGCAGTTGAGAAAAGCCAAGTCATGTAAGGCCATCAAATATTGTCACGTACTCATGCGTGGGCTTGATTCATGGGTGCCTGCATGACTTCTTAAGAGATATAAACTGACTACTACTCCTGTTCTTTCCAGAAGTTGATATAGAATAATGTGTGCAATCGAGGTTTTCAAACTATAAAATTATATATTTGCCTGTAGATTTGTCATGAAACCCAGCAACATAAGACGACACGACATATTGTGTGTGAAGAAGGAAGAAAGCGAGGCGCCTCGATCCACACATGAATCCACCTAATACATCTGCTATATTAGCAGCCCCTGTACGTTATCATCACGTCAAATCTGGTATTTACTTGGTTAGATGTCTCTCGAAGTGGTTGAGTATTTTCAGGAGGAAGCAGCGGCATTAGTGGAGGAAGTGCCCAACCAAAAGGAGAGCTGCCACAGAGGCCATGATGATGGAGAGCAGGAAATTTTCATATGATCTTAGCAAGACTAGTTAACATCTTGCAAGGACTTTTATCAACCTGTTCTATCCAGAAGTTATTATAAAATATATGCAATCTATCTTTTCAAACTATGACCACTAATATAAACAAAATATATATTTTCCAACAGATTTGTCATGAAATCCAGCAACATAAGACAACACGGTAGCTAGCGGATTGTGCCGACAAGGAAGACATCGACGTGCGTCGATCCATGCACGAATCCACCTAATACAATTGACATATGTAGCAGCCCTGTTATCATCACAGTAGTCAGATATGTATTTGCTTGGGCAAATTTCTCTTGCAGTAGTTGAGTATTTGCAGGAAGAGGTGACGACATTAATGGATCTGCCTAACCAAAAGGAGAGAGATGACGACCTTACTAAGAGTAGTTAGCATCCTCGTGCTAAATTTTTTATCATGACCAGTTCAGTGCATAAATCTAACAATCTCGGTTGGCTTCCTACCTAGGTTCATGACACCAAACCTCACCTGCCCCCTTTTGTTAGTGTAAACAGTGCATCCAGTTACTAGGCTGGGTGGCCACACATAAACTGATTAATTTGTCAGAGGTGCGCGTTGGTAGGTTTGTGAAGGAAAAGATCAAGATATTTCCATCAGACAAATAAAATGCTTCTATCACAAGCTTGTTACAAAGAGCCAACTCAGATAATAATCTGTTCTCGTATATTTATGCATACTGTCTATATATGTCGGACCTGGTTTCTGGAACCTGGTTTGGTGTGCCTAGTTTCTGAAATGTAGCAAAAATCATATTTCTAGTTCTAAATTTAAGAAGAAAAAATAACGATCATAAGTTCTTTTTAGAGAATTTGCCTCCTCATCAATTTCCATTAAACAAACGGCTAATCAAATTTACAAGAGATTGGAACCAAAAAGAAGCTGAAACAAGACATGCAGGAAAATAGAGCTATCAGCAACCAAAAGAGCAGGTTCACAGCGGAGGAGCAATAAACTAAATCTCACATGCACCAGAAAGGGAGTGACCACAAGAACAACTCTACTAAGAAACTTTTGCACATTCAAGTTTTCACACTACAATCCTGAGCACAACCGGGTTCCAACCATGGCCTCAAGCATACTCCTCCTGAATCACCAGATTGATCTTTAACACCCTTTCTTCAACCCTTCCCCCATCTCGTGTTTCTGCAAAATGCTCCAACTATTAGGCTCTAGAATACGACAACATGATCATCTAGGATTTTTTTTATTAAAGCAAGCCGAGTTCCTAGTTTCCATATTGTCCAATGAATTGTTGTCTCCCCCACAGATAACCAATTTCCACAAAGACACGGGAAAATAGTTATTCCACACACTAGACAATGGCGCCGGCAATAACAACGGCGACAACATGATCAATGGGGACGATGATGACCCTAACGATGGAGAATATGATTTGGAGGATGAGGAGGAAGGAAGCCTTGGCCCCGATGAGTATGACGCTTTCGAGCTACCCCTTGAGGTACCCCAGCTCAAAACTATGTGCAAGCGATTGGCTAGTACGACCAAAAGCATCAAAAAGAAGTCCCAACATCTCAAGACCGAAGAAGATGAGATAAACGACATATGGAACGAGCTCCTTAGGGCCGAGCAGGCCCGAGAACAAGCTCGAACAGACTGGTGCTAACAGATCTTACCCCATGGCAACTTGCTAGACTAGATGGATGCGGAGACCGAGGACAGCGCGCTTTCAAAACGTAACTGGGTTGAAAGCCTCGACCGTCCTCCCTAGTGCAGAGATCGACAAATAGGCACTGAAAAATATGCCTTCGAGGCGCATGGAGCCCGAGGTGGAGTCAATCCACCACGGACCACCATGAGATACAAACCCAAGGGGAAGTGGCCCTTAAGCTCCGAAACCCCACATCGACCAATCTACAAGTCTCGGCAATGCCCACCTGCTAGACAGACAGGATATTTTGCGTAGCTAGCAAAGAATGGCGATGTGCGCGACTACACTTGCGACTACACAACAGCGATGTCGGACGTACGCCACACGACTGCAAGTGTCTGAGGAGTTACACACCCTCGATACTTTACAGATGAGTTCATGCAACACCAGTTCCCTGCTAATCCCGTAATAGGAAGGGTGATGTAGCACAACAGTAAAAAGTATTTTCCTCAGTTAAGAACCAAGGTTTATCGAACCAGTAGAAGTCCACAAGCTAGCAAGATAAGCAGCACCTGCACACAAACAAAATAAATGCTTGCCCCCAACTTGGCAAGGGGGTTGTTAATCCCCTCGTCTTGCTAGTTACAAAGTTAAAAGCAAATAGCGATAGACAATGATATGTCAAATGGCAAAATAGTAGAGAGAGCAATAGAGCAACACAAATAATAATAGAGAATGGACCCGGGTGCCATAGGTTCACTAGTGACTTCTCTCTCGAAAGCAAGTAATGGCATAGTAAACAAATTATTGTTGGGCAACTGAAAAATAAATATCATTCATGGCATAATCTTGTATAGGCATCATGTGCATGACAATTAGACCATAATCCATCTGCATCTACTACTATTACCCCACTCCAAGAACGCTATCCAGCATGCATGTCACAGTGTTAAGTTGGCAAGAAATAGAGTAACGCAATAAGCAAGATGACCTGATGTAGCTCAACAGAAAGAAACGTAGCAATAAGATCAATCCCCGTTGTTTTATCCTTAGTAGCAACAACACATCATGTGCCTTTGCCCCCTTTTTGTCACTGGGCAAGATCACCGTGAGGTTGAACCTACTACTATGCACCACTCCCTCTGAAGAATTACCCGTCTATCTCGGCCAGGGAAGACAAATAACTCAAAAAGTACACATAGTTACTTAATCATACAACAAAGAAACTCCAATTCTATTCAATGAACAATCTGGTCATAAATCCACAAATCATCGGATCACAACAAAGACACCACAAGAATTACATCGGATTGATCTTAGAGGAGATCATTGTATTGAAGATCCAAGAGAGATAGAGAGAGAGAAGAAGTCATCTAGCTGCTACTATGGAACCGTAGATCCTGAAGTAACTACTCAGACATCAACATGGAGGCAGCAAGGTTTATGCAGATGGCCACCCCAACGGTCCCCCCCCCCCCATAGAGCTCCAAAACAGGGCTCTAGATGGGATCGGTTCGGAACAGAGACTTGCGGCGGCGATAAAATTCTCTTGTTTGTCTCTCTGAGGGTGTCGGGAATATTGGGAATTTATAGGACAAGAATTATGTCATACGGAGCTGCAGGGGGCCCACAAGCCTGGGTGGTGGACCAGGGGTTAGGCTGCACCCCCGGGCTTGTGGGCCCCTTGTCCATCTTCTAGTCAATTAGGTTGTCCACGCGTCATAACCAATGGCAGACATGACTAGGAAGAGAAATCCTCCTCCCTCCTCCCACGAGGTGACCGGGGGGACCCTCAATCCCACTGGCCCTCACCGCCGCTTGACGGTGCGGTCAGGCAAAGCCCAACCATCTCCGCCAGCGGTGGGGCCTCTGGCTCTTCTTGCCCATGCGGGGCTGGTGAGGGCTGGTGACATGAGCCAGAACATGGCGGGGGCCGTGTGCCACGGTAATATAGTGGATGGACGCTGTGCTCCAGCACCCTGCTGCCCAGTTGCCTGGCAGCTTGGTGGATGGGCGTGCCTGGGTGCTTGCGACGATGGTGATCTAGGCTTCTAGATCTAGATCCGGACGACACGGGTTACGGGCAGCTGCCCCCGTCATGGCCTCTGCTGGTGGTGGTGGAGGCGTAGCAGCAGTAGAACAAAGGGTGGCTGGTTAGCTTCGGTTGCTCCGACGGTGGACAACAGCGAGCTCGAAGGTGGGATCCCCGGTGAGCAGTTTTGGTCGATGCCGGCGTTTCACGGGGTTGTCCTCGCCGGTGGTCGGGTGTCGTTGGTGGTCTCGCGCGTTGAGCTATGCCGTCCGCCGAGGTGGGGCAGCACATGGGGTGCTCGGTGGGGAGGTTTGTGAGAGGGATGGCGGTGCAAGGTTGTGCTGGTCGTGGATGCGTACGTCCTCTCCCCTTCGTCCCCCTTTCCATGCCTGTGCGCGCTGCCATAGCTCCAGCGGTGTTCTAGGCAGGACATATGCTTCGGCCCCGTAGGTTGGGGGCTGCCTTTTGGACCAAAGCCGAAAACTTTGGCTGGTCTTGGAGGGGTTTGAATGTAGGGAGGCAGCCCTGGCGGTAGGAGGCGCGACATTCGTAGGCGGAGTGTGCGTCTCAGGTGCGAGCGGGCAGCCATGGCCACGCGGGTGGCTTGGTTGCGGGTGTTTAGCGGAGCTAGGGTGCGACGGAGGTGCGAACACTGGGGTGCATCACTTGCCCAATCCGTGTACTGGCCGATGGTGGCAGCATCTATTGACGGCGTATCCTTCATGTAGGCTTCGTCGCGGCGTTCTGGCTCCTTTAGTCATGCTCCGGATGAAAAGTTGATCTACATGATCGGGCGGTGGCGGCTATCAGTGGTCGTACCCTTCTGGGAGACACCATTTTGGAGTCCTGGCTTCATCGTTGTCGGTCACACCTCTTCATTGTGGTTCATGGTGGAGGTCTCCATCGGCTCCAAACGGCCTTTTTCGCATATGTGTAGTTAGTTTGGTAGTCGGTGGGGTGGTGTGTTAGTGCCTGACACCTTTGTATCTTGTCTTGCGTGTGTGTTGTGTGCAGTGGTGGCGTGTGTTTATATCGGTCTACACGGTTGTAATGCGGTGATGGTTGCTTTATATAATATAAAGCGGGGAACCCCTTTTTCGTCATAACCGATGGCAGACATTATAGTGCCGCAGATGTATTGCACACAAGCACTATATATGAGGAATTTCCCAACGTGTTCAACCAAACCAGCAAACTTACATTAAATTACTAGATAATCGTCTATTGTATCGGAGAAGGGGAAAAAGAACCCTGAATTTTCGTTCGTTATGGGAAATATGACACATAATAACCAAAATAGCATACGGCATCATATCAGAGTGATGAAAAAAGATATTGTTGATTATTCATAACATTGAAATACATTCATGGCTTACAGACACACAGCGGCATGACATATTGTCCATTTATTTTATAGATATAAGGATGCTCGAGATATTCAATCAAATCCTTGATTTATGCACTAATCCTCTGTGTAATCAACAAATGTCTGACTTAGTTGTGGTTGTTCTCCCAAAATTGAGCCTGGAGATAGTCTATTGTATTCTTTTCCACCTGAAATGCCTTGGCAAGAACATCATATGATATTGGTGGATCCGACCCAAACACTGCATTGGCAATTGTGATAGCCCCTGGGTTCTGGCTGCTGAGCGCGGCAATTGCAATAGCGGGCTGGTGGGGGTTGGGGTTGAATTGGAAGTGGATGAGCCCCACGGGGAAGACAAACACATCACCTTTGTTGAGCACCTTGGAGAAGAACTTGTTTCTGTTGGGGGCGGGCTGGTTGGATGTGACAAAGCCAACATACAATGTCCCCTCGAGCACCGTGAGGATCTCAGTGGCGCGAGGGTGCGTATGTGGTGGGTTCTGACCCAAGGGAGCATAGTCGATGCGTGCAATTGAGATGCCGAGGGTGTTGAGTCCAGCAATCTGCATGACGTTGATCAAAGTGACGTTGGATCCAACCTTGTTGGTCACCCTAGGCTTGTCGAGGTTGGCTGCCTTGAAGAAGTCGACTGCGTTAACTTCCATCGGGTTCTTGCAAACAAACCCATTGACACGCACTGGGTGCAGGGAGGAGATGTAACATTTAAGGTTAGATCTTACAAAGTCGTTTTCTTGGATATAATTTTCAGAATCTGATTGCAACATACGTATCTAGTGATAACATGACAGGAAACCATGAAGTGCGTAGTACGTGGTGAATGCAGGTCGGCGACGCAAAAGTCCTGGAGTGGGCTAGGATCAGAGGCAGTGGCCTGCCATGAGACCAGTGCAAGAAGAGCAGCAAAGAGAAGGATGGAAGAGGATGATGCCATTTGAGTTTAGTTTCTTGGGCTCTTCTTTTCTCTTGTGTTCCTCTTTGTGTTTGTTGCCTGAGTGATGCTTTGAGCATGCAGGGGTTGTATGTGTTTATATAGGCGCAGTGAGGCGTGTGCGAACTCGGGAGCAATAGACATAGTCAGGTGGAACCGACCAACAGATTGAAATGGTCTCGGGCTGCTGATTAAACTATTTTGCATAAATGTTTTCCCTTCAAATGAAGCAATGCAGCGTATACAGATAGATAAAGGAACTCTATGTGATGTACGACTGAGTAGTAACGATGATTGTATCTCCATTTAACCCGAGTCTCAACAATGCATGCAGGGCTAATTCCAGGGAAATTCACCACCCGTCGCCATTATTAATGAAGGAAAATATTTATAAACAAGAAATATCCAGCAAGAGAAACAAATGAATTCCACAAGTTTAATTATATATCTAAATATCCTGTGTTTCTATCATACTATCATATACCTGGTCATAGTCTGAACTGGTTCCCGCGAAATCAGTCAAAGAGAGCAGTTGAGAAAAGCCAAGTTATACAAGGCAAACAATTATTTTCTAGCTTGATGCCGACATAGACAAAGTTACCTACTCTTACGTGAGCCTGATACATGGGTGCATGACTACTAAAGACATATAGAGTGACTACTACTCCTGTTCGCTCCACAAGTTGATATAGTATTATGTGTGCTATCTAGCTTTTGGAACTACGAAATTATATATTTGCCAATAGATTTGTCATGAAATTCCAGCAACATAAGATGACAGAGTAGTAAACGGATTCGTAGCAGCCCCTGTTTGTTATCATCATGTCAATCCGATATTTACTTGGTCAGATGTCTCTCGAAGTGGTTGAGTACTTACAGGAAGAAGCAACGACATTAATGGACGAAGTACCAAACCAAAAGGAGAGATGATACAAATGCCATGACGATGGAGAGCAGGAAGTTTCCATA
>NC_057806.1:702478801-702480101 GCF_018294505.1 Triticum aestivum
ATAGGCACTGAAAAATATGCCTTCGAGGCGCATGGAGCCCGAGGTGGAGTCAATCCACCACGGACCACCATGAGATACAAACCCAAGGGGAAGTGGCCCTTAAGCTCCGAAACCCCACATCGACCAATCTACAAGTCTCGGCAATGCCCACCTGCTAGACAGACAGGATATTTTGCGTAGCTAGCAAAGAATGGCGATGTGCGCGACTACACTTGCGACTACACAACAGCGATGTCGGACGTACGCCACACGACTGCAAGTGTCTGAGGAGTTACACACCCTCGATACTTTACAGATGAGTTCATGCAACACCAGTTCCCTGCTAATCCCGTAATAGGAAGGGTGATGTAGCACAACAGTAAAAAGTATTTTCCTCAGTTAAGAACCAAGGTTTATCGAACCAGTAGAAGTCCACAAGCTAGCAAGATAAGCAGCACCTGCACACAAACAAAATAAATGCTTGCCCCCAACTTGGCAAGGGGGTTGTTAATCCCCTCGTCTTGCTAGTTACAAAGTTAAAAGCAAATAGCGATAGACAATGATATGTCAAATGGCAAAATAGTAGAGAGAGCAATAGAGCAACACAAATAATAATAGAGAATGGACCCGGGTGCCATAGGTTCACTAGTGACTTCTCTCTCGAAAGCAAGTAATGGCATAGTAAACAAATTATTGTTGGGCAACTGAAAAATAAATATCATTCATGGCATAATCTTGTATAGGCATCATGTGCATGACAATTAGACCATAATCCATCTGCATCTACTACTATTACCCCACTCCAAGAACGCTATCCAGCATGCATGTCACAGTGTTAAGTTGGCAAGAAATAGAGTAACGCAATAAGCAAGATGACCTGATGTAGCTCAACAGAAAGAAACGTAGCAATAAGATCAATCCCCGTTGTTTTATCCTTAGTAGCAACAACACATCATGTGCCTTTGCCCCCTTTTTGTCACTGGGCAAGATCACCGTGAGGTTGAACCTACTACTATGCACCACTCCCTCGGAAGAATTACCCATCTATCTCGGCCAGGGAAGACAAATAACTCAAAAAGTACACATAGTTACTTAATCATACAACAAAGAAACTCCAATTCTATTCAATGAACAATCTGGTCATAAATCCACAAATCATCGGATCACAACAAAGACACCATAAGAATTACATCGGATTGATCTTAGAGGAGATCATTGTATTGAAGATCCAAGAGAGATAGAGAGAGAGAGAAGAAGTCATCTAGCTGCTACTATGGAACCGTAGATCCTGAAGTAACTACTCAGACATCAACATGGAGGC
>NC_057806.1:702481509-702522233 GCF_018294505.1 Triticum aestivum
GGCAGCCCTGGCGGTAGGAGGCGCGACATTCGTAGGCGGAGTGTGCGTCTCAGGTGCGAGCGGGCAGCCATGGCCACGCGGGTGGCTTGGTTGCGGGTGTTTAGCGGAGCTAGGGTGCGACGGAGGTGCGAACACTGGGGTGCATCACTTGCCCAATCCGTGTACTGGCCGATGGTGGCAGCATCTATTGACGGCGTATCCTTCATGTAGGCTTCGTCGCGGCGTTCTGGCTCCTTTAGTCATGCTCCGGATGAAAAGTTGATCTACATGATCGGGCGGTGGCGGCTATCAGTGGTCGTACCCTTCTGGGAGACACCATTTTGGAGTCCTGGCTTCATCGTTGTCGGTCACACCTCTTCATTGTGGTTCATGGTGGAGGTCTCCATCGGCTCCAAACGGCCTTTTTCGCATATGTGTAGTTAGTTTGGTAGTCGGTGGGGTGGTGTGTTAGTGCCTGACACCTTTGTATCTTGTCTTGCGTGTGTGTTGTGTGCAGTGGTGGCGTGTGTTTATATCGGTCTACACGGTTGTAATGCGGTGATGGTTGCTTTATATAATATAAAGCGGGGAACCCCTTTTTCGTCATAACCGATGGCAGACATTATAGTGCCGCAGATGTATTGCACACAAGCACTATATATGAGGAATTTCCCAACGTGTTCAACCAAACCAGCAAACTTACATTAAATTACTAGATAATCGTCTATTGTATCGGAGAAGGGGAAAAAGAACCCTGAATTTTCGTTCGTTATGGGAAATATGACACATAATAACCAAAATAGCATACGGCATCATATCAGAGTGATGAAAAAAGATATTGTTGATTATTCATAACATTGAAATACATTCATGGCTTACAGACACACAGCGGCATGACATATTCTCCATTTATTTTATAGATATAAGGATGCTCGAGATATTCAATCAAATCCTTGATTTATGCACTAATCCTCTGTGTAATCAACAAATGTCTGACTTAGTTGTGGTTGTTCTCCCAAAATTGAGCCTGGAGATAGTCTATTGTATTCTTTTCCACCTGAAATGCCTTGGCAAGAACATCATATGATATTGGTGGGTCCGACCCAAACACTGCATTGGCAATTGTGATAGCCCCTGGGTTCTGGCTGCTGAGCGCGGCAATTGCAATAGCGGGCTGGTGGGGGTTGGGGTTGAATTGGAAGTGGATGAGCCCCACGGGGAAGACAAACACATCACCTTTGTTGAGCATCTTGGAAAGGAACTTGTTTCTGTTGGGGGCGGGCTGGTTGGATGTGACAAAGCCAACATATAGTGTCCCCTCGAGCACCGTGAGGATCTCAGTGGCGCGAGGGTGCGTATGTGGTGGGTTCTGACCCAAGGGAGCATAGTCGATGCGCGCAATTGAGATGCCGAGGGTGTTGAGTCCAGCAATCTGCATGACGTTGATCAAAGTGACGTTGGATCCAACCTTGTTGGTCACCCTAGGCTTGTCGAGGTTGGCTGCCTTGAAGAAGTCGACTGCGTTAACTTCCATCGGGTTCTTGCAAACAAACCCATTGACACGCACTGGGTGCAGGGAGGAGATGTAACATTTAAGGTTAGATCTTACAAAGTCGTTTTCTTGGATATAATTTTCAGAATCTGATTGCAACATACGTATCTAGTGATAACATGACAGGAAACCATGAAGTGCGTAGTACGTGGTGAATGCAGGTCGGCGACGCAAAAGTCCTGGAGTGGGCTAGGATCAGAGGCAGTGGCCTGCCATGAGACCAGTGCAAGAAGAGCAGCAAAGAGAAGGATGGAAGAGGATGATGCCATTTGAGTTTAGTTTCTTGGGCTCTTCTTTTCTCTTGTGTTCCTCTTTGTGTTTGTTGCCTGAGTGATGCTTTGAGCATGCAGGGGTTGTATGTGTTTATATAGGCGCAGTGAGGCGTGTGCGAACTCGGGAGCAATAGACATAGTCAGGTGGAACCGACCAACAGATTGAAATGGTCTCGGGCTGCTGATTAAACTATTTTGCATAAATGTTTTCCCTTCAAATGAAGCAATGCAGCGTATACAGATAGATAAAGGAACTCTATGTGATGTACGACTGAGTAGTAACGATGATTGTATCTCCATTTAACCCGAGTCTCAACAATGCATGCAGGGCTAATTCCAGGGAAATTCACCACCCGTCGCCATTATTAATGAAGGAAAATATTTATAAACAAGAAATATCCAGCAAGAGAAACAAATGAATTCCACAAGTTTAATTATATATCTAAATATCCTGTGTTTCTATCATACTATCATATACCTGGTCATAGTCTGAACTGGTTCCCGCGAAATCAGTCAAAGAGAGCAGTTGAGAAAAGCCAAGTTATACAAGGCAAACAATTATTTTCTAGCTTGATGCCGACATAGACAAAGTTACCTACTCTTACGTGAGCCTGATACATGGGTGCATGACTACTAAAGACATATAGAGTGACTACTACTCCTGTTCGCTCCACAAGTTGATATAGTATTATGTGTGCTATCTAGCTTTTGGAACTACGAAATTATATATTTGCCAATAGATTTGTCATGAAATTCCAGCAACATAAGATGACAGAGTAGTAAACGGATTCGTAGCAGCCCCTGTTTGTTATCATCATGTCAATCCGATATTTACTTGGTCAGATGTCTCTCGAAGTGGTTGAGTACTTACAGGAAGAAGCAACGACATTAATGGACGAAGTACCAAACCAAAAGGAGAGATGATACAAATGCCATGACGATGGAGAGCAGGAAGTTTCCATACGATCTAAGCAAGACTAGTTAACATCTTCTAGCGAAGAGTTTTATCATGCATGACCAGTTCAGTGTATAAACCTAGCCTTCCTGACTAGCTTCATGGCACCAGACCTCACCTGCTTCTTTTGCTAGAGTAAATAGTGCATCGAATGACTAGACTAGGCCAAGCAGCCACTCATAAACAGATTAATTTATTCGAGGTGTCTGTTGGCAGATTTAGTATAGAAAAAAAAGTTTCTAGATGATTTAATTGCTTCTATCACAAGCTTATTACAAAGAAACAACTCAAATATTAATTGTTTTTTTGGAACTCAGATATCTACAATAGTTTTTCTGGAGAATGATCAATCAAACTTACAAGACTTTGAACCCAAAGGAAGCTAAAACAGAACAATGAGGAAAAATAGAACTAATGACAACCACAACAACAAGTTTCATAGCAAAGGAAGCGTAGACTACTTCTTAGATGCACGAGAAAGACAGACCACAAGAACGACTCCTGGAAGCAACTTTTGCACATTCAACTTGAACATTGCAACCTCTGAGCACATTAACATATAATCATCTATTGGCTTTTGATTAAAGTTTTGCACAAACTTCTCAAGTTTTCTTTTAATATGCCTAAGCGCTATTGCATCATCTGGTGTATGTCTGAGTAGTAATTACGATTATTTATCCATCTCACCCAAGTCGGCACAATGCATGGAGGGTTGGTTCCACGAAAAGTCACGACCCATCACCATAGTTTATTAGATATCACATACTTGGTCATGGTGAGAACTGGTGCGCACGAGGTCAAGGAGGAGTTGAGAAAAGACAAGTGATGCAAAGCAATCGTTTTCTACCTAGACAATGTCATCTGCTTAGATTTATCCACTCTCCCTTCTTTTAAGTTGCTTCAGAATGCGTGCAACCAAGCTTTTCAAGCTGTGGCCACTAACATAATCGAACTATATATTTGTCACCGGATTTGTCATGAACAAAACTGTGCACAAGATATGGCATGGGATAAAAAGGACATACACGTACTTATACGTTTATAGATGTGTGTTAGCAGCTTAACATACATATGATTAGAAAGCACGGTTGGAGATATAATGGAATATCTTACCATCCTCCAGGAAAAATAAACAGAGAAACTAGGCAATATGAGTCACCTAGTGATATAAAAAAATTAAGGTTGCAGGTTGACGCAGTAGTTAAAGGATTGTGTCAATGAGGACGAAGACACGCACGCATAAACAATGATGGTAGAGAGCAGAAACAATTCACGTGATCTTAGTAAGAGTAGTTAACATCGTCTTGCTAAGAGAAGTTAGGTGGTCTCGGCGCGAGAAAGTCCAATGTTTCTTCGAGGTGGTGTGTGGTTGAATGTCGTCGTCGGTCCTGCTTGAGTCTTCAGGTGGTCCACCCTCTCTTGTGCTTCCTCTCAGCGTGTTTGGCTTGGTTTGCCACGCTTTCTTTAATCATCTTGTATGATGATTTGCTCAACACCATGTATTGTTCAGCCAAGCGGCCGAAGTCCGTTTTGTGATAAAATTCTTCTATGACAGGCTTGTTACAAAGAAACAAATCATATAATATTCATTTTTGGGCGGTTTAGGTAATAATCGTTTCTTTTGTGTATTTATGCATGTTTTTTGTATGTATGCTGGACCTAATTTTTGGAACCTGGTCTCCGGTGTGCCCAGTTTCTAACACTTAGTAAAGATCATATTTTTAGTTCTCAACTTAAGAAAAAGAAAAATAATACACATAAGTATTTTGATAAAACGGGACACCTCATCAAATTTCAATTAAAGCAACTGTAAATTGAACTTACAAGAGTTTGAACCAAAAGGAAGCTAAAATATTACATGCGGGAACCGTAAATTTCTTATTGCATGCACCAGAAAGCGAGAGAGCAGAACAACGATTCCAGGCTGCAACCTTTGCACATTCAACTTTCACATTTAAATCCTGAGAACAATCGGGCTCCAACCATCGCATACTTCTCATGTATTATAAGATAATCCTAGGTGTTCAACCCTAGGATCAAACATATACTGGATTACCAGATAATCATGTATTCTTTCTTTTTTACGTAACCATCTATTATTTCGGAACAAGGGGAAAAGAATCCAAAATATTTATGAGAAATACGACACATTAGAACCCAAAAAAAAAATGAGATCATATCCGTGTGATAAACAACGATATTGTCAATTATTCTGAAGGTAGAA
Source organism: Triticum aestivum (assembly GCF_018294505.1). Taxonomy (NCBI): domain Eukaryota; kingdom Viridiplantae; phylum Streptophyta; class Magnoliopsida; order Poales; family Poaceae; genus Triticum; species Triticum aestivum. Next base: position 702,486,492 of record NC_057806.1, read on the forward strand.
GTACATTCACTCATTACAGACACGGAATGGAATGGCATATGCTCCATTTATTTTATAGATTAGGATACATATCTAGAAACTCAAACATGTCCTTAATTTGCGCACTGATCTTCTGTGTAATCAGCCAACCTTTCACTTAGTTGTGGTTGTTCTCCCAGAACTGAGCCTGGAGCCAGTCTATTGTATTCTTTTCCACCTGAAACGCCTTGGCAAGAACATCATCGGATATTGGTGGGTCTGACCCAAACACTGCATTGGCAATTGTGATAGCCCCTGGGTTCTGGCTGCTGAGCGCGGCAATTGCAACAGCGGGCTGATGGGGGTTGGGGTTGAATTGGAAGTGGATGAGCCCCACGGGGAAGACAAACACATCACCTTTGTTGAGCACCTTCGAGAAGAACTTGTTTCTAGCTGGGGCGGGCAGGTTGGATGTGACAAAGCCAACGTATAGTGTCCCCTCGAGCACTGTGAGGATCTCAGTGGCGCGGGGGTGCGTATGTGGTGGATTCTGGCCCAAGGGAGCATAGTCGATGCGCGCGATTGAGATGCCGAGGGTGTTGAGTCCGGCAATCTGCATGACATTGATCAAGGTGACGTTGGAGCCAACCTTGTTGGTCACCCTAGGCTTGTCGAGGGCGGCTGCCTTGAAGAAGTCATCAGCATTGACCTCCATCGGGTTCTTGCAAACAAATCCATTGACACGCACTGGGTGCATAGAAGAGATGTAGAGGGTAAGCTTAGGTATTACTAGAAAGCCGTTTTAACATGCATATAATTTTCAGAAATTTATTTCAACATATGTATTTGGTGGTAGCAGGACGAGAAAGCAGGAAGTTAAGTAGTACCTGGTGAATGCATGTCGGCGACACAAAAGTCCTGGAGCGGGCCAGGGTCGGAGGCAATGGCCTGCCATGAGACCAAGGCAAGAAGAGCGGCAAGGAGAAGGAAGGAAGGGGAGGATGCCATTTGATTTGAGCTTCTTTCACTCTTCTTTTCTCTTGTTTTCCTGTGTGTGAGTGATGGTTTGAGTATGCAGGGGAAGCATGTGTTTATATAGGCGCAACAAGCAGTATGAACCTGTGGGCAATGGACATAGTCAAGTGGAAAGGAGCAACCCATAGAAATGGTCTCTGGCTGGTGACTACTAGGTTATTTCGCATAAACTTTTGAGACGTGGTCAGCCATACTCAAATCTTTGATATATTACCATCAAGTTCCCTTTTAGTGTGCCTTAGGGACACATTTCCCCTTTAATAATTTATAAATAAAGATGCAAATTAAGCTACTCCATCTGATGTACGGCTGAGGATTAGATATGAGTAACAGTCTGGATTGTGTCAACTATGCCTGGTCAAATATGAAATCGTGGCATGTCAATCCATGCATGAGTGCACCTAATACAACTATTATATGTAGCAGCCCCTGTTATGAAAGTCAATCAGATATACATCATGCCTGGTCAAATTTCTCTCCAAGAGGTTGAGTGCTTGCGGCAAGAAGCGAAGACGACGACACGGCGATGGAGAGCAGGAACTTTTCATCTGATCTTAACAAGAGTGGTTAACATCTTGCAAAGTGCTTTCATCATGCATGACCAGTTCAGTGCATAAATCTAACAATCTAGTCCTGGCTAAGGAAGGTTCATGACCAGTTTTGTCATGGATGATCAGGTCCATGCATCTTACAACAACACACATGGCAGCCTTCTCTGGTTTACTCCAACAGGAAGGAGAACCGGAAGCTACCTACAGCGAGGATGAGGAGGAGGAGCGGGCGCGCTGCTGGCGGGTGTAGTCCCAGATGGCGATGGCGGCGCTGACATGTACGTTGAGTGACCGGACGACGCCAAGCTGCGGGATCTCGACGCAAACATCCACCGCCTCCTGGATGATGTCCACCGGGATGCCCTCCTTCTCCCTGCCCAGCACCACCACCGTCTTGGCCGGGAACACAAACTCGTCTAGCGCCACGCTGTTGGCTGTCTGCTCCAGACCCACCACCGTGTACCCCTCCGCCCGCTTCCTCTGTAAAAACGCCCTCACGCTCTCCACCGGCACCTCCACCATCGGCACCCACTTCTCCGCAGTCACGCTGATCAGCCGGAACTGCTTGTCCTGGACCACCCCCATGTCCCCCACCGCCAGCCCGCCCGCCCTGAATATCTCGCACGTCCGGGTCAGCCCCGCCAGGTTCGGGATCCGCTCCACCAGCGACGCCACCACGATCAGATCCTGCCGGCTCTGCCTCACAGTCTCCGCCGCCTCCTTCCTTGATTCCACCGCAAGGTTGAACGTGTCGTCGTCTTCCTCCATCTCGAAGAGCAGTCGTGAGATGTCATTGTTGCCCATGACCGCGCTGTTGCTGCTCGCTGCTTGCTCCGAGTCCCGGTGGGGTATGATCTTCTTCTGGAAATCTTGACTGGCTACTATCTTCTCTTCGGTGCCCTCCTCGTGTTTTCTCACCGCCAGACCCTCGTTCTTGATTGTTGCTGAATCCTTTATCATAGAATGCCTCAGCTCCTCCCTCACGTCCTGATGGTACATACAGCGAAATAATTAGGGGGATGCAGTTTCAAGCAACACAAGAAGATACCTCAAGTTCAAAGTGCTTACATTCAAAAAGTTATTTACTCGCTCCAACACCGACACTGGAACACATTCAAAGCCAGACGACTGCATAAAAAAACAGCATATTCAAAATTATAACAGAAATGCCGAAAGGTTCAGTGCTGTATAAAAAACATAATAACGTCCCTAGAATCCTCCATGTTACTCATTTCCTGACAAAATGAATAGTGGCCTTAAATTTCTTGGGGACAGAGAATACACGAACCTCAATGCGGGCCGTAAATATTCCCGGTGGAGTCCCAGATATATCAGGATCAAAAACATCAAGGAAACCTTCGATTGAAACTCTTAGCCTGAAATCAAAACATATGAATGATAAAGACATTCAAGATGAAAATTATATTAACACCTTGAGGATCTTTTCTAGATTCAGAAAAGGAAAACAAGTAGGGTATATGAGTTGACAGTACAGGTACGGGAGGAAAGTTCCTCACTAAAACTCCTGATGGTAGTATATTGAGAGAAGTTTTAATAGGGTGATGCCCAGTATATAGCCTAGCTAATAAACAAAAGAAAACAGAGTATGTGGATGTACCTTGCGCAGTCGGTATTCTCTGCCAGATACTTTTTCAAATCTTGAAAGCACCTCCTCTCGATGGATGGATTTTCTGAGCTTTCTAGTTGCAAAATATGCCACAACTTGGAAAAAACAGCGTGGACAAGTAGCTGTGGTACAATATAGATCTTCAGTCGACTAGTACAAATATAACGCTTGAGAAAAATGTAGCCCCGCATAATTTTTAAGTACATAGTTTTACCTGAGTGAAACTACGTAGACTGTGATGATGGGATGTCAAAAATGAAATTATTGGAGGAAGCAGTTGATTAAGATGGTTTCTCTGGACAACCAGCTCCCCTGAATGGAGGATTACGTTTGCTGCTATAAAAACATATGAAGATAGTGCCTGCAAAGAGGAGATGCATAAATATACAGACCAAAATGGAAAGACATCTCACTAAATGTTCACCTGTTGTCGCATTCCGTGGTCATTAAAAATAGGAACAAGCTGTGCTTCAGCCTGCAAATAATAATCATCAGAAAGGTCAATGGTTACAGACAAGGAGATTGTACTGACATCTAAAGAAGTGTGTAATGGTCGCACAGGTCAACAAGCATTGACATGAAGGAGCTCTCACCAGTGTTGGAAATTTTAAGTAAATAAGTATAGCAAACGTCTCCAAGTACTGCCGGACAGCAGGTAGGTTATTTCTCTGCACAGACAAAAGTGTGTCATTTGACCTTGCAATGCAGTAAAATAGCAATTATGCATGGAAAATAAATTGATCTCTAAATGTTCTAGATCCTTAAGAATTTAAACTCGAGACAGGTTTGATTATATACAATTGCATAAAATGGAAATTATGCATGGAAAATAAATTGATCTCTAAATGTTATAGATCTCCAAGTTGATATCTAAATGTGCTAAATCCTTCAGAATTTAAACTCTGAAGAGAAAACTAAGACTATTCGACCTGTTTGAAGCGACCTACAGAAAGTCTAGATATATATATTATATACGATTGCATAAAGCAAAAGTGCAAAGCACATAAGATTAAGAATATCCTTACGTAAAGACAGGGGTGAACAGTAGATGTCACTTCCTCAACTATGTCTTCCTCTACATAGTGTGACAAAACACATATCATCTGCCACACACGAACTTTGCGCCTATGTACCTGATAAGATGGATGTTTCAGAAATATGGCACAAAACAGCAAGGTTTTCGATACAAAGAAACATGCTTACACTGCTGTATTTCTTGTAAAGTTCTTTCGAGAGATCATTGTCATTCACCTGTAGAAACAGAGCAAATACAAAGCATCAGAAATCACTCATTTAAGTAGGACTTCAGAAGTAAGTATGATCGGCAAGTTTGTAACATCAGACAAGTTTCAGAATCTGGTTGTATGTTGTACAGTTGCTAAAGTGGTATTTGACACATCAAAATTCATTGGAAATATGTACAAAGGCATCCAATGACTTTGACACGGTATAACCATACTGGTTGTCGAGTAAGAAACAATGACAGCATACAGAAAACTTGAGACAGCATTGCATAAGATGGCTAATCCTGGCCCATAGATAGAACTTAAGTCTGAAAACGGTACCGCTGAATCCAGAAGTTTCAGCAGAAATAGTTTGCCACATTGAAGAGCTTCTTCTGCCTCCAATTTGCTCTTTTCTTTGATTTGCTTCCATAGCTGATGAAATAGAGCAGCAACTGAAACACGGGCATACAATTCTGTATTAATGAACACCTGCAATAACATTGGCAACGCATTTAAACTGTAAGTTAACTGTTAGGTTGGCGATTTAAAAGAAAGGAAAAGGTTCAAATTATTTCACGCCATTAGTACTATAACAGTTAAAAAATGAACAACAGTTGAGAAAAGCACAGTAATTATACTGATTAACTTATGAAGGTAATATATGTCTTGTACCCCAGGTTTCAAGGTTTACCTCTGTGAATTCACGGTCTGGACTTTGCGCTAGCATGGAAACTTCAAATCTTGCCTCGTGATTTTCGGACAGTTCAGCTTCAAAATCTTCATCGAATGCCACTATTTTAAGTTGTAAAGAAAGTTAGAATATACAACAGCATATCACCAGGCCTTATTACAAAGGCACGAGCGGGAAGAAGAAGACGAACTTTAAAAAAACTATTAGAAAATATATTGTATAACATACCAGATCCATATAATGCTAATAGCTTAAGTTCCTCCATGTAAAATCTAAGAGTTTTGGGGTACATCAACCATAGACCACTCAAGTGCAAAGCTGCCAGGCGAATAGTTCGAGGACTCTTTGAGCCTTCATTAAGAAGAGTCTCGACAAACTGGAAACCAAAAAAAGAGTTACAGTGGTACATCACGCCTTATGAGTTATAACATGCAAAAAAAGTAGTACTAAAAAGAACAACTTAATTATCCATTGACAAATTACATAAAGATGTAATGTAATCTTTGTTACAGAACAGAACAAGGCCAAGCTGGGGAACAGGTGAAATTGAGGTGATGAAATTTGTTGACCACCACTTCTGTTACAAAGCATTCTGGTGTTCTCCTGATTCCCTCTAGCACAGGCCAGGCTTTGCAGTCGTTAGGTTTCATTTAGCCATTCATAAAATATATAACAAGAATCATATGAGGAGAAGGCTTTCCAGTGAAAAATAACTAAAAGCATGCCTAAGTATTATACACAGATCACGCATAACAAAACAGTGCTACTTTAGCAGAACAGGCAACGAAAAGACACACAGCAACAGCAGCAGCAAGTAGGCATTTATTTCTGCTAGCCCTTCATTCAATTAAAGAACAAGAATGTACTATCAGGGCCTCGTCTACAGTTTTCAGCAGGGGGAACAAGAACAAGAAGAATGTGTTAAGTAAAAAGACAGTGACGTAATGCAGAGTGTATGTCAGAACTGACCCATTTCAAAGGGCCTGGCCCTTTTTCATTTGTCTGGTGCATTTCCAAATTGGGAAAGATTGATGGGTGCAATATTGCGGACAGTAGTGCAGCAATTGGTGTGACCCTGCGTTTATTGCAGCTAAGGTGCAAGACCCAGGAAGACTTTACCAATTGCATCATCATCTGCAGCAAATAAACATGGGGTATCAATTCCATAAAAACAAGCAGAAGTTGCAGAAAGAAAACTTGCCCCATACATCCAAAATTATATGGCGTTTCATATATTTTAAAACTCGGGCTGTCAAACAGTCCAACTTCCTAACTTTGACTGTTGATATGTTGAAAACTATTAAGATTTTTCATGCAAATATAGTACTCCCTCCGTTTCTTTTTAGTCTGCATATAAGATTTGGTCAAAGTCAAGCTTGGTAAAGTTTGACTAATTTTATATTAAAAAATATCAACATTCACAATACGAAATTAATATTTTCAGATGCACCATCAAATGTATTTTCATATTATATAGTTTTAGTATTGTAGATGTTCATATTTTTAATATAAATTTGGTCAAACTTTGTGTAGTTTGACTTTGACCAAAACTTATATGCGGAGTAAAAAGAAACAGAGGGAGTACCACTGGGTGTGACGCATAAAGAAAACCCAAAAAAGAAAAAACATGTGGATACCCTCTAGTGTAAGCAGCAAGGGTTTCGATATTAAATAGCTATAGTTGCACACAAAAAAGAAAAGGCACCATGAATAGTACCTCATAACTGATGCCCAGAGAGGATAAATTTTGGTGGCTCCTATTTAAGTGTATAAGCCCCAAAACAGACCTCACGCATCTAAGGATGGATACAACAGAATTCTCGCCAGCATTTTCAAGACTGCAAAGATTAAAAATAAATAAGTGAGATAGAAGTGAAAAGATACATAAATAAGTACCTCAGAAAATAAGTTGAAGTATTTACAGAAAACAAGATAAAAAGAACCAAAGCAAAATATAACCATGTTCAGACTTTAAACATAACACCGGTATCTATTAGAGAAAGGCAAATTGAATGCTATTATGCACTCCTTTAGATAACTTGGGTACTGAATAAGTAAAGAAATGCTACAAATACTCACGAAATTAGACTCGGGAAACAAGTACTGAAAATGTTGCAACTATCAAGCATGCTATAGGTAAAGAAGTAGTGAGTATGGTTTTGAACATTTCCACAGGCAATACTCCCACGATTTGTTTACCAAGTATACATAAAGAATAAAGAAGTTGCAAGGGAATGTTATACTCGCCTTTCAGTGATATCAAGAAAGATTGACTGGAGGGTTGAATCTGAATAAAAGGAGCCTAATGTCTTCATCTGAGATTCATTCTCATCACAGCAGCCAGAAATTGATAAAAGGGAGTCTACACAAAGCCACTAAATCAAAATCAATAATTAGGAGTTGTTTGACTAATGTACTTTCTACAGAACTGAGCCATGGACATTACAAAGGGAAGCAAGAGTTATTCTCACCTTCCAACACATTAAAACAGCTCGTCTGCTTCGTGTTAGGACTCCATTTGTAAGGAGATTGTTTATATTACCAAGAAAAGTGGTCGCCAGAAGATCCAATGATAATATGATGGTTTGGTTTGTTTGCTTTGCTTCCACAAAATCCAGAAACTGAGAAAAGGGAGCAGTACATAGAGCTGCTAGAACATAAGCTAGAGCTTCATAAGCTGCCAAGTGAAGTTCAGCTCCAGTCTTGTCAAGGAGAAAAGCATTAATCAGGCATAAAAACTTACATAGAGAAACTGCAAGACACTGAGGAATAAATATTCAGCCAAACATTAAAAAAGCAACCAACCTCAGTGGCATAAGTACAATGCTGGATCACTTCCCAACAGAATTCCCAGAGGAATGAAAATGCTGAATGAAAAGAAACATCAGAGGTGTAGTGGTTACACCATGAGACAACAGAACTAGCACACCTCATAGACCAAATCTGTGAAATGTTACAATAGAAGTTAGCGAAGTTATATGATTAAATGGTAGGCACTTTAACAGGAGATCTAGGCACCCCTATATTACTTTTTCCAGAATACAGCCATGGGGGGAGGGGGGTTATCAACAGTCGTAATATTATTGCATGCTTCATACAGAGAAGATGAACACAGTTTCTGATCAAATGAACTATTGAAGAATATACACACCACAGTTGTAACTTGCACGACATTAGCATGGTTCAAAAGAACAGTACAAGAAAAATGTGTGTTTGATTAGCACAGAGACATGGTAAATCCCTATCAAATAAGCAAATTCTATTATATCCCTGCGAAGATATATTTGTATCTTATTTGCTGCATAAGTAAGATAACACTATCTCTGGAAGACAACATGAAACATGCTAAATTGGACCTTTTACAAGCAATAAATATAACCCGCCAGATAGCTAAATGCTATAATCTCAACTAAATTTATTAGGAAGGGACATACACACTGCAACACTGAAGAGGTTATAGAAGTAGCTAAACGACGTTGACTCGGACCTCCAAGCTTTCCTTTAATAGAACATGGTAAATCCATGTCTGTATTTTTTAACCAGAAAACTGAGCAAGATTGCTTGCTGAAGGCCACCATATTTTCCTACAGTAAGACACATGAAAGATAATATAAAGGCCATTATAGAAAGAGTCGGCAGTTACATTTTATAGAAAAACAGGTTACCAGAACTGAAAGCAATGATTTTTCAAACATCTGAGTGAGAGCATGGTGCTCTAATCCATTTGTCATATCTGAACCTCCACCGGCGATTGCATTATTTTGGTGAACAAGCTTTTTCTGTCTCACTTCAAGCTCCTCGATCAAGCATATAATGATGATAAAAAACTTCACGTCAGCACATTTTCTCGTTGAAGAATGTTCAGAAAGCTTGATACCACAATTCTCCAGGAACTGCAAAAAAAAAGGATATTTTAAACAAAAAGTTAATTTCAATTACACAAGAAAAACATAACTTCAATGCAGATGTAAGTATCATGGGCTACTGATAGGCGACCGACCAGAGCCCAGCTATACAATTCAGCTTCCAGAAATGAGCATAATACAGATACCCAAAAAGAACCTATTTGCTCCATAGCAATGTATGCTTTCTAGAGACATAAAAGCAGGCGACAAGCCAAATATACCGTAAATATTTGCTTGAAATGATGTTCCTCTGAGGTTACAAGAAGAAGGGTCCTAGCCCACCTCCGTGCTTCAGCTTCCCATGCGCCCACATCCTCGTCATCATATAAATACGACCCCTCTATGCCTGTGTGCTTCATGAAGGTGGTCGGGAAATCAATAAGCTCATCCAACAAAGTGTTCCTCTCAGAACATTCTTTTTTCTGAAGAAGCCATTTCTGGACTGTACCCCTCAGTGGTCCTACAATGAAAACGCGATGTGAAACAAAGAATAGATGATAATAGAAGCAAATGTAACTGTTTAGTTATCCTCAATGGATTATAACTTCAAAGCAGATGCTGCAGACAAACATTTTGCCGTTTTTGTATTTACCTACCAGTAGAATCAGTACACTCTCGAGGTATTGTGGAAATGAAATTAAAAAGCTGATTGAGTGGAATTTCAGCTGCACTTGTCAACGATGCTACGGCTTTGATAACCTGTTCACAAACTGCATTTGACTTCAAGTTAACAATTTGATAATGCATTAGTTAACACTACTTCCAAATTTCTTCCAGTAGAAAGATTTCCAACCTTTTAGGCGATACTTTGGATTAAAGTGGTGTTTACTCCTCTCACTAAGAACCCATAAGGCATCTAAAAAATCCGCAGTATTGACTGCTATAGATGTATCTCCATTGCATTTTGCCAATTCGTTGACAGCAGACCCACATGGTAAGTCATGTGTATCTGACTGACAAGCGCATGACGCAGTACAGAATGCAAGAGTCATTAATCCTGGTCGGCCAAATGAATCTTGTTTAGCAGCAGATGCCAGACTCCAAACCAGATGTAAACGCTCACTGAAAAATAAAAGAAAGAGAAAAATAAGGTTTCAGAAGGACACTGCCAGAAGCCAGTGAAACTATTGAAAACAAACTAAACAAAAGTTATGTGTAGCGTTTGGTCACACAATAACACAGATAGTCCCATTTGATATAGTAACGAGTTCAGATAGGTCACAATATGATTCAACATATGTGAATTCTTGCAGATGTAGCATTTAAGCATAAGCTCTATCTAATTATGTTGTCCGAACTATATACTGCACATATATATATTGAGTACACAGTAACCTTTCAACCAAAAAAATACACAATACTGCAAAAGTCAAGTTTAATACTCCCTCCGTCCCAAAATAAGTGTCTCAACTTTGTACTAAAGTTAGTACAGAGTTGAGACACTTATTTTGGGACGGAGAGAGTACTCATTATGATACATGTTGGCACCCTTTAATTAATGTATAAGTTAAACAATAACAGAAAGTGTTGCACAAGCAAACTCATTTACATAGTCCAAATTATCAGCTCTCATATATACAATAAGAGAAAGTGCCACAAATCCTGAAACAGGCACAAAGGGCAGTAGTTATCCGAGAAGTAGTACCGTATCGTCAATTTCCGGGCATAATTGCTGAAAAACCTCTCTGCACCTTTTATGGCTTCTGAATTATACACACCACCAACACCTACAAATAATTTAAGCAGACAGCTCAGCTGAGCATGAATGATCTGTTGAACAGTGTGCCATAAGAAAGCAAATATGCCATAAAAGAAAAAAAATCTGATAAGCATCATGGATCACTAAACAAGGGCATGTCAGATGTATTGCAATGCAAACAGTGAAATGTAAAATAATTGCCCAAGGACAAAATCCATAACTAAGAACAGAGGAACTATCACATGCAATCAAGTTACCCAAAATGCTAACAAAATTTCAATCCAAATCTGCTGCAAAGGAAAACATAAACAAAGAAATGCTTCTACAATTATTTTATCTATTTCGTTCAAAAATGGTACTTCTGTATCTAAGGAGGTCCCTGAAAAATTACCAAGAAGAAGTAAACTGCACTGTAAAGTGCGAAGTAAAGCACATATTTGAATTCAACAGAATAACTATTGAATGAAGTGAAAAACAAATGAACTAACCAAAATCCTTATGATGAACTACATCATTCAAACCACGTATGAGAGGGCCAAGAACAAAGCCTCTAGGGACCATTTGGGCGTAGCCTTTGTAACGTTCCCATTCAATATCCAAAAAGGATTGCATTACCAGGCACCGCACTGCAAAGGGCATTCATAAAAGCAGATTAAGCAACATTCTAAACATATATACCATGTACATACTATCAGTACTGACCTTGAGGATTATCCTGAGTAAACCCACGCTCCCACAGTACCGTCATCCAGTTGAAAATTCCTTCCACGGATTCCATCTGAGCATGAAAAGCTCTGTATGATATGTGATTCAAATAGTCACTCTGTGGTGTAGACTCAAACAATAACAGCACCTGAGCATTATTTTTAAACATGTTAGGCAGTTGAAGCAAAGAAGTGTGTAGTGATTGATTAATCTATTGTCGTGTTGTCATAGTACTGAGTGAATATTTAGCCACCTAAGATTTAACAGATACTAAATTAAGTATCGCAGGCAATTAACATATCTTGCTGTGAATAGTTTGATAAGAGAAACATGCAGAAAGGAACTAACCTGGTGTGCCCAGGCTGCCTCAACTAAATGTGTCCCAAACTCCTGGAGCATCTCATAGAGTAACAGAAAGACCTTCCATCGGTCTTGACCACTTGAACATTGTTCATCTGATTGCTTGATTTCTTCAACACCTAGGGACTTGGCCTCTTTGTTAGCCCACCTTTCTTTTTTTGTCACAGCGGCATTTGATTTGTCTTGACCAGGCAAAGCAGCTGGGCTCCTGCCAGAGCATCGCTGGCTCCCATCATTTCCAAAAGAAAATATGCTTAACGATGTTTTCAAGACGTAAAAGGCCTGCTTCCTTATTGAAGAGTCCTTATCAACCTGGTGTGTAGGGAAAGTCAAAATGTGTTACCCCCATGTGAAACTTGACGGCGTAGTTCCAAAATTTGGTACAAATAGCAAAGTAATTAACTAGTAAATGGCTTACCAGCCCCCTGCGTAGTTCATCCCAAAACTCAGTGACATTCCTTAGATCAAAGTTCTGGACCTCGTCAGCTCCAGGGATAGCACCCTGATGTCCCGATTTCAACACCGAGAAGTACAGAGAGAGTATAGCGTACGCATCCAGCCGCTCAGGGCGGCCAAGAGAGAACAGAGAGACACAGGAGTTCCAAATGGACTCCAAGAAACCAGACCTGTATGCCAGAGAAAGATTAACTTGAGCAAAACAATTTAAACTATCATGTTCCAACAGCTCAGGAAAGAAGGCCGACCTAGATAGCTTAAGCTGGACCGCACCGAACTCGACGGTGACGCAAGAAACATCTGCTAGTGAAGTCAGCATAGGCTGCAGGAGGACCCGGGTGGCGCAAGACCGATACTCTTGGCCGAGGTCAAACATCTTGAGCACCAGCCTGGACAGGTCCCAGGTCAAATTCTGCACCAATGCATCCAGCGAAGCATCGGCGCCCTCCTCATGGGTCTCCCTTCTCCTCTTCAGCGCGTCTCCGAGCAACGACGCCAGGAGCGCGGTGGCCCTGGAGAGCGGCAGCAGCCCTGCCTCCCCTGACAGCCCATCATCCGGGGCGACAGCAGCGTCCCAGTGGTAGCGGTACACAATGGAGTCGTCACCATCATACTGGTGGGTGGTGGGCAAAGCCATTGCAGCAGCGCAGGACCGGACGCAGAAGGGCAGGATGGTGGCTCCGAGCAGGTCCCAGGACCGGGCGCTGGAGACGGCGTCGCACATGAGCGCGGTCGCCTGCTGCTGGAGCCGGCTGGGCTGGGCGTCCTCCCGGCGGAGGAGCGGCAGGAAGACCCCCCAGAGCAGCGCGCGCAGGGCGTCCCTGGGGTCGTCGCCGAGGCGGGGGAGCAGATGGCAGAGCGCGGCGGCGTGGGAGAGGGCGGCGGCATGGCCGTGGCCGCCGTCCTGCGCCTGCAAGGAAGGATAAGAAAGAGGGTTGAGTGGAAGCTTGTGGGGACGGAAGAGAGAGACGGTCGCTGGGGGAAGTGAGCAGTACCTTGGGGAAGGAGTCGAGGAGGGAGCGGAAGAACTCAGAGGGCGAGGCGGAGGGGGAGGAGGCGAGCACGCAGTCTACGACGGCGGCGACGGCCTCGGGCGGGACGGCGCGGAAGCAGCTCTCGAGGGCGGCGAGCGCCATGGGTGGTGGATGGTGGCGGCGCCGGCCGGAGGGAAGGGAGAAACCAAACCAAAAGTGGTGGCTTTGGAGAGCTTGGGCCGGGCCGGGGAAATCGGCTGCTCTACTGCCGTGCTGCTTCCGGTCACAACTCACAAGTCACAAACACTTCTTTCCCATGTCGATCTCTCAAAAAAAAAACTTCTTTCCCATGTCTCAAAATAAAAAAGTTATTTCCCTAAATTTGCCTCAAAAAAATTATTTCCTTAAAAAAGCTTCTTCAATTAAAGATAAGTACTTTTCTTCAAATAAAAATTCTACACCTCCCTCTGTCCCGTAATATAAGACGTTATTACATCCAATATGGAACAGAGTGAGTACAATGAAAGATGCTTAAAGAGATGTTTAATAAAATTAATTATATTCTTCTTAAGCCAATGTTTATCTATATATCACGATTCACGAGTGTCGAAGCAAGCAGAAGCACCGGTGCTTAAGAAAAAACTACTCCCTCCGTTCACTTTTGTAAGTCGTTTCAGACAACTAAAATTGAACTGTTTTGCACACTGTCTGAAATGTCTACATCGCCTTATAAAAGTGAACAGAGGGAGTATTTTATTTCTTTGACCATCTTCTTTTAATCATGGTATAGACGCAAACGCTTACAAACACGCACACTCACCCATATGAACGAATGGACTCATACCCTGTCCATATGAGCACCTTCGAGAGATTAAACCGACAGGTCTTGAGATTAACAAATTCATTATAGTCACCTTGATATCGACGGGGACATCGTCTTCCACTAAAAGAATATTCTCGAGACATCAATGGGTTTTGATCCTCCTTACGAACATTGCACAAGGCCTTACGGACTCTCCTCAACTAGTCCCCCACCACCACCACACACTAATTTCAAGCTGGCCCCTTCCTCCCCAGTTAAATGTTGCCATCTCACCTCTAACTACAATTCTGTAAGATTTCCCCCTAGATGCACCAAAGCTCCCTAAAAAAAGGTTCCAAAGACTTCTGCCAAATTTGCCCCGTTTTGAATTTCATTTATTGAACTTTGTCTATTGAAATACTCCTTCCATTTTTATATACAAGGCCACAAACTCAAATCACAGGTACCAAGGTAAAATTTAATACATGTTTTACAACCCAACTTTTTTTCTTGTTTACTAGGATCATTAATACACTGTATGCATGCAAGAAAACTGAATGAAGGAAGAAGCTGAGTGTCATTATGACTACATGAATGGAGGAAGAAGCTGATATTAAACAAGTTGTTAGTAGGAGGAAACATCATTTTTTGCCTCGATTACTATTGGTGGTCTTGTATAGATGCAAAAGGTATATTCCATAGTGACCTTGTATAAGTAAATGGAGAGAGTACATATATTTTCATGAACGGTGAAGCATGTTACTAAAATATTTGCAAATGAACAAAAGATTAAACCATCTGAAAAAAGAGTTGCGATATTTAATCTGATATCCACACCAATACACTTTTGTATTGTGCCAAATATCATTAATGGTAAGAAGAAATCCAAAAAACTAGTGACTCGTTTTTTTGTCTTGTGACATTAGAACATTATACAAAATATTCTTATGCATTTCGTGTTCTACTTTTTCCATTTAAAAGTACAGTACAAGTTTTGAGAGATCCAGATCATTTTGTTCCAGAGCTTCTACTCAACTCTAACCTGCTCAAGCCAAATTTATTTACAGCATCATTAAGCCAGCTTTCCTAAGAGCAATCACATATTTACCATTAGATTTGGATGGAATTCAATTACCCAATTGCCAGTCCTCCTCACACAAATGTGATCTCCATTACACTACCAAATAACCTAGCCCAACTTACCTAACAAGAACTCTCCCAAGAGCTCACTTCACCAGACCACTAGAGTTTGATGCTATGCTATGAGATCATGCTGGGACACTTGGCATCCAGAAACTCCTTGAGCGGATAGTCCGTCCGCTCGTGACGGTTGGTGTTGTTTCCAGCGTCTTCGAGGCCACTCGCCACAGTGTTTCTCTGTCGGCTGCATTGCCGCTCGGCACTCAATCCTTCTTTCCAATTCCACCAAAAAGATCCAGATTTGTTCCGTCCCCTCTCAATCCCCAGCAGCAGGTGTGTGATCTAGCATCTCAGGTGGTTCCCCGTCAGAGTATTAGAGCACACATTTAGGCGCGGCGAAGAAGTCTGGTTGGCAAAATCCCCAAATCCAATCCAAGTATTGAGAGGAACCACCAAATCCCGAGCAGCCCAACAGCGGAAGGAAGCAGTGTGTATCCAGCGAGCGCGACAGCAGTGACCGGCGGCACCTGGTGGATCGGCTTTGTCCCGGAGCTGCGGCGCGAGGCGGAGGTACTCCAAGGCGGCTGATAGGGCGGCTTTGGCCCAGAGCTGCGGGTCGCGGCCAGCATGGGCGACGGGATGGCTCCTCAGGTGGATGGGGTGGAAGGAAGGTTAAGAAATCTCAAGCTCACAGACGCAGAAAAGAAAAGCATCAAGATAGGGAAGAAACAGTCTTGCTCCCCGGAGGTGAGTAAGCTTCAGGCTGTGGGTAAGCTCTTGTCTGAAAAACCAGCAAAAGCAGAGTATCTAGGAAGAGCGTTAAGTGGTGCTTGGTGCCCTTTCTCTAGAGTGGAATGCAAGGGTCTGGGTAGAAATCGCTTCCTGTTTCAGTTTCATGATGATGTGAGCAAGAACAAAGCAATAAGAGGTGGACCCTGGATGTTTAACAAAGATTTACTGGTGATGGAAGATTTTGTGCCAAGCAAAACTATAGATGACTATGAATTTAAGTCGATTCCTATATGGGTGAGAGCATATGGCATACCAATGGGAATGATGAGCACAAAAACAGGGGAACTAGTGGGTGATCAAATTGGTGAATTTTTGGATGTTGATTTGGACGATAATGGAAGTGCAGTGGGAGTATTTATGCGAATCAAAGTGAAGATGGACATAACAGTCCCTATTATGAGGTTTATAACCATAGAAATAGAAGAAGAACAAGAAGAGGAGCAGGGGCAAGTTTTTGAGGAAATGATGGGAGTTGAAGATATAGAGAATAAGAAGAAGAAAATTGTCTCATTTGAGTATGAGCATCTCCCAGATTTTTGCTACAATTGTGGTATTATTGGTCATACAGAAAGGGCTTGCCCGTCTAGGACTAAAAGAGAAGGTGATAGACAGTTTGGTCCTTGGCTGCGCGCAATCATGTACAACGGAAGTTCCAGCGATGAACGGAGTAGGAGCTCAAGTGATCGTGGAGACTTTTGGGCCACACATAGTGCAGGTAGCAAGGGGAGTAAACATGGGAGTGACGGTCCATCCTGGAGGAAGAGCCTACCGGCAGGAACGAATGGAGATAAATCAGAAAGACGAGGAGAAGAGAAAGAAGTCACTAGCCCCCTAAAGCCAGCTAAGGATGATATGAATAGAGGGGTAAGGGGCAAGGAGTTGGTGTTTGAGGAAAACAAGCAGCCAAGGGAGATTACAAATTTAAACCTGAGACCTAGTCCCTGCAAAAAGACAGCACATTCTACAGTTTCCGAGTTGGTGTCCCAGGAAAAGGAAATGCCAAAATCTAACTTAGCAGAATTGAAGATTGGCCAGGAAGAAAAGGAGAGGAGCCAGCGGAAGGAAGATGAACATAACGAAGAAAGCAATAGGGGAATCAGGCCAGGTAAAATCCTGAAGCTTGGCACCTTCAAGCGACGTGAAAGAACGAAGGAGAAGCTACAAAAAAATGAGCCCTTTGAGACTATTCTGAAGAAGAGAAATGCTGATATGATGAATGTAGACTTGGAAGCAGAGATACTGAAGAGAGCTAGAATGGAAGTTGATGGCGAGTTAGCAACGCAAGAGGGAAATGAGGGAAACACAAAAACAGATGGAGAGAACGCTGGGCTGCAAGGACAGCCCGGTGAATCAAAATGAAAATAATAGCTTGGAACTGCCGGGGACTGGGGAATGGCCCGGCAGTCCGGGGGCTTCTGGACCTCCAGAAGCAGGAGGACCCCGACATCCTCTTCTTGTCTGAAACCAAAATGGATGAGAGGAGAATGGAGAAATTCAAGTGGATGCTGGGAATGAGCAATATGGTGGTAAGAGATTGCGAAGGAAAAAGTGGAGGACTAGCTTTGTTTTGGAAGAAAGAAATAAGGTTGGAGTTGCACAACTACTCGAGATATCATATTGATGCAGAAGTGATAGAAAAAGATGGTTTCAAATGGCGCTTCACAGGTATTTATGGGGAACCATCTACTGATAGAAGGAAAGTAACTTGGAGGCTCCTGCGCATTCTTAAGCAACAATTGAACCTTCCATGGTTATGTGCAGGCGATTTCAATGAAATATTATTTAACCATGAGAAGAAGGGAGGGCCAGCTAGAGCGCAAAGTCAAATGGAGGGATTCCGAATGGCTCTTGATGATTGTGGCCTTAAGGATTTAGGCTATGTAGGAGATAAGTACACCTGGCGCAATCAGAGTTGGGAGGCTAGCCGATACATAAAGGAAAGGCTAGACAGAATGGTAGGTTCGAGAAGTTGGTGTACAAGGTTCCCACACTTTAAAGTGGTGAACGGCGACCCGCGCCATTCAGATCACAGGCCTGTGATTATCCACATAGATGGATCCGTTGGGGCCCAAAGGTTCAGGAAAAGAGCACATAATTTCAGATTCGAAGCAAGATGGCTACAAGAGGAAGATTGTGAGGTCATTGTAAAGAATGCCTGGGCCACAGCAAGGATGAGAGGGGACACTACTACTCAAGGTATGCTAAGCAAGGTTGCAGGCGACTTAAAAAACTGGGACGTCAACATGTTGGGAGATCTTCAGAAAAGAATAAAAAATTTAAAAAAAGACTTGGAAGAAGTGAGAAGGGGCGACATCAGCCAAGACCAAGTTTCAAGAGAACATTTTCTTCAAGAGAAACTGGACCGACTTGAACACCAGCAGGATACTCACTGGAGACAACGAGCCCACGTAAAGTGGCTACAGTCTGGGGACAAAAATACATCATTTTTCCATGCCTTTGCCTCTGAAAGGAAAAGGAGAAACACAATTAAAAAGTTACAGAGGGATGATGGAAGCTGGGCAGAAGGGGAAGATGCACTGAAGGAACATATTGCAAACTACTTTTTGAACATTTTCTCCACCACGGTGACAGGGAGCAACATCGAGGAAGTTATGCATGTTGTACAACCGAGGGTGACTGAGAGCATGAACAATGTTTTGTGTGCTGAGTACACTGAAGAAGAGGTTAAAGCAGCACTAAATGGTATGGGTGACCTCAAAGCCCCGGGTCCCGATGGAATGCCTGCTATTTTTTTCAAAAAGTTTTGGCAAATTGTCGGAGAACAAGTGGTCAAGGAAGTGCTTCATATTCTGAGGGGAGGAAACATGCCAGAGGGCTGGAATGATACACTTATTGTGCTAATCCCGAAAAATAACAATCCATTGAAGATTAATGATATGAGACCAATAAGCCTATGTAATGTGGTATACAAGCTGGTCTCCAAGGTAATAACGAATAGGCTCAAAATAATTCTTCCTGATATAATCTCGCCTAACCAGAGTGCCTTCGTGCCTGGTCGCCTCATTTCTGATAATACTCTGCTGGCATATGAACTAACACACTTCTTGCAGAGGAAAAAAAATGGCTCAGTAGGTTATGCAGCAATAAAACTAGACATGAGCAAGGCATACGACCGTGTCGAATGGACCTTCTTAAAGGAGATGATGCATAGACTGGGTTTCGATGAAGGGTGGATGAATTTGATAATGAAGTGCATCTCCACTGTCAAATACAAGATTAAAGTGAATGGGGATGTAACCGAAACAATCACACCCCAAAGGGGACTTCGTCAAGGGGATCCACTTTCCCCATATCTGTTTCTACTTTGTGCGGAAGGGTTCTCAGCCATGCTGCACAATGCTGAAAGGAGAGGGTTAATTAGAGGAATTAAAATATGCAGAGGAGCTCCTAGTGTTAGTCACCTACTTTTTGCAGATGATTCTCTGCTGCTAATGGAGGCTAGTGCAAGCAGTGCTCAAGAAGTTGAACGCATTTTGAACATATATGGAAGCTGCTCAGGGCAAATGATAAACAAGGACAAGTCATCCATTTTATTCAGTAAAAATACGAGGCCTTGGCAAAAGGAAGAAATGAAGAGGACATTGAACATTATAACTGAGGGCCTTGCATCAAAATATTTAGGTCTTCCAACATATGTTGGCAAAGCAAAAGCGAAGATGTTTGAATATGTAAAGGAAAGAATATGGAAAAGGATTCAAGGTTGGAAGGAGAAACTACTTTCGAAGGCAGGGAAAGAAATTCTAATAAAAGCCGTGGCACAAGCTATTCCTGTCTACAGCATGGCGTGCTTTGATCTCACCAAGGGCCTATGTGAAGAACTGAGCACCATGATTAATAGGTATTGGTGGAGCCAAATGGATAAGGAAAATAAAGTGCATTGGGTCAGCTGGGAGAGGCTTACTAGATCAAAAAGAAATGGAGGCTTGGGATTTAGGGATCTACATGCGTTCAATCTGGCAATGCTGGCAAGACAAGCATGGAGGCTGCTCCAAAACCCCTCCTCTCTTTGTGCCCAGGTTCTTTCAAGTAGATACTACCCAGGATGTTCAATTCTGCGGGCGAGACCAAGTAGTGGCATTTCTTATGCATGGCGCAGCATACTAAAGGGTGTTGAGCTGCTGAGAAAAGGAATCATATGGAGAGTTGGGAATGGCAAGGATATTGACATATGGAGTGACCCATGGATTCCGAGAGGTAACACCAGAAGGGTCGTCTCCCATAGGGGCAATAATTTGATAACTAAAGTCAGTGAGCTAATTAACCCAATCACCAACAAATGGGACGAAGAACTAGTGAGGCAAACTTTTACCCCGGAAGATACAAAGTATATCCTTCAGATCCCAATCCAAGATCATCTCGAGGACTTCACGGCATGGCACTATGATAAAAAGGTATATTTTCAGTAAAATCTGCATACAAAGTAGCAATAGATTGTGCAGCTCGAGAATCTCTCTCAGGTCTAACATCTACCTCAAGTGCAGCTGAAGAAGATGGTGGATTTGACTGGCTTAAACTATGGACAATGCCCCTCCCAAACAAAGTGCTCCATTTTTTATGGAGGCTAGCAACCAATAGCTTACCGTTGCGAACAAAGCTACAAAACAGAGGTATGGAAGTTGACACTCGTTGCCCTATTTGTTATAGATTGGATGAGGATGGGGGGCACTGTTTCATCAAATGCAAGAAAGTAAGAGAAATATGGAGAATGGCTCAACTCGAGCATGTTAGGCTGCAGCTAATCCCCTGTGTTAATGCTTTAAACTTCATCGAAGAAATTATTAATTTGAGGGAGGAGATCAAGTTAAAAACATGTTTATTACTTTGGCTTTGGTGGCATGAAAGAAACAATGCAAATAAAGGGAAGGCCATTAAACCATCGAATGAAATTTGCTCTTCTATTGATTATCACTTTATAAATGTCATGAAGGTACAGGAGAAAGGGAAGGGGATAGCCCAACAGCCAAAGCAAAAGTGGACAAGACCAGCTTCAGGAATATTGAAGATCAACACTGATGCAGCTTTTCACAGGATTTCCAATGATGGAGGTTGGGGATTTATCATTAGAAATGATCAAGGTATAGCTGTAGCTGCAGGTGCTGGCAAACTGGAACATATGGCTGATGCTTTCCAATCTGAAGCAGTGGCTATGTTGTATGCAATAAACATTGCTAGCCAAATGGGCTGTGATAGAGTGATGTTTGAAACAGATTCTACACAGTTAAGAAGGGCTGTGTCTACTGAGGAATATGACCTGTCTGCACTAGGGGCCATTTTCAGAGAGATTAAATTTCAGTTACATGTAGGTTTTTCAGATGTATGTGTTGTAAACTGTTCACGAACATGTAACCGAGTGGCGCATAGGCTAGCAGCGTTTGGAGCAACATTAAACTCTGGTGCATGTATTACTTGGCTGGGACAATTCCCAGAGTTTGTTCAGAACCTTGTAGCTGGGGACTTGCCCAGCAATGATATGTAGGAGGAATGCAATCTGTGTTCCGTTTCAAAAAAAAAAAAAAAGAAACTCCTTGAGCGTGCGGGCACCCTTCTGGCTGCCCATCAGCTCCACTAGCCTCTCTACCGGTAGCAGCGCGAGCTCCGCCAGGCTATTGCATCCGTCCATTATCGCTCTGTAGTTGGAGTCCGTCACGCCAGGGAGCCGTCTCAGGAACTCGATCGCGGATGTGTTGTAGTTCTCGGCCCTGACAATCCACAATTTTACCGTTAACCATAACATATCATCAATAGTAATTATATCTGCTTTGCCACATCCAGATACACATGTTAGTTTTACCTCACGTCGTCTTCCACGACCCCATCCTCCGACGGCACACCCACTCTCATCGCCTTGTTCTCATCAGGTTCGTCCTGGTTTGATTTCAGCGACATGAATATATCTGCTGTCGCATGCAGGCTGCGGGACCACACGATGCGAAGCCGGGGGAAATGCAGGACTAGCAGTGACAGCTTCGAGATTATGTTTGTCGGAGACACGTCGTCCCCAACTTCGCTTGCAGACTGCGAGAGAAATGAGCACACCAGTAGTAAGCAGACCATCAGGTGCAACCAACAATGAATACTGGACTCTGTTTCCCATGGAAATGAATTATGATTTACTCATACGAATAGGACAACCCTTTGTGGAGACCATCTGTATATGACAAACTAGCATGAAAAATACCTGAAAGGAGAAGCTCTTATCTTGTGAGAACTCTATCAGAAGCACTGGGATCTTGTAATACCTAATCATGGTCTCGACCTGATTGTAGAGACGACCAGAAGCAAAGCTCTGGTACAAGTCTGCAATACTTTTTCTTTCAACACATATCAAGGGAGAAAGAACATAGTCGCCAACTTCCAGCGTCACCGGTATTATTCGAATACCCTTCTGGTGCAGTACATTGGGAAGACTGCTCATGAACTCCCGCATGTCTACAATAACCTGGAAGAATACAGTGCTGAACAATTTAGGAATTCAGACAGAAACATGACATGTGGTTTCTTTATCAAAATAAAAATAAGGATCAGTAGTGTCACCTGCATATCCTTCCCTGTTGGCTTTCTACCACCTGCCTTTCTTGTCAGTGAATTCTGAGACAAAAGAGGTTCTGGTTCATTTGCCGGAGTTGGTCCAATGCAACGGCCACTCTGAAGAGAAATAAGACAGCATTCATAAAGTGTAAGCCAGCATTTTCTGCCCATGCAATGGTGGTTAGAAGTTAAAATAAACATCATATCTGCTTGATTAAAGCGTAGCAGCCATTTCATGAAACCATTATGCAGCATCATTCACATGGTAAATGCTTGGCTAAGGCCAAGCAGAAGTTACTACTAGGGTAACATCTTTTATTAATGGAGAGATTCAACT
The DNA here is from genome assembly GCF_018294505.1 of Triticum aestivum. NCBI lineage: Eukaryota > Viridiplantae > Streptophyta > Magnoliopsida > Poales > Poaceae > Triticum > Triticum aestivum. The sequence goes on from NC_057806.1 coordinate 702,509,299, forward strand.
GAAACACCACCTGATCAACAGGTATCATCATCAGGGACTTCTGTCTGATCAATGATTCAAATGCTTCATTTTCTCGGCGGATGCTCGACTCAAACTTTTGCACCTCAGAAGATTCCTCATAAAAAAGAAAGTAAACTCTCAGCTTCTGTGATGGGTTTTCTGCCTTGTATACCTCAATTTCTCTGACAAAGGTCATGTCTGGATGATAGACAATAATTACGGATGGTTTCCATATGTCTAGTACATGCTGATCACTGTCTAGGGCATAAAATTGCACAGGAGGTAGCATTTTGGCATCAATAAAGTCTTCAACATTGTCAGAAGTGGAGGCTGGAGCAGGAGCATCTTCAGCAGACACCTTAGAGACATTAATATCAGACTGTTCATCTGTTTTGCCTGATGATTCCACATCAGTACCTTGGCAATTATCATTTTCTGTAGTACTTTTATTTTTCCTTTTACTGGCTTGTCTCTTTGTCAGGGTTTTCTTTGGCACCCTCTTTCCTTTTCCCTTTACAGAACCTTTCTTGCCGCAGCTGGGAACTGAATCCTCCTTGGCATCTGCTTCCTTAGTTAAACTGCTTATACCAGAGGCGGCAGCAAGTAAAGCATTAGTCTCAAGCTTGCTAATGCTTACTGGCCCTGCATTCTCATTCTCATTCTCATTAGACCCTGTGGGAAATTCCCCATCCAGGACACCAAACCCTTTTGGTTGCTGAGATCGTTTCTTCTTCTTTTTATGTAATCCGAACAGCTCGGCTTTCCCAAGCAAGTACTTCTCCCACTCTTCTCGCATAACCTTGTTAAAACAAGTTAAAGTGTTATGAAGGGTTCACATGGTTAAACTGACAAGTTTTAGCTAGTAAGAAATAAACTTGCATTTAAGAAGAAAAGGATACATATGTGCAGAAAGGCAATGAAAATTAAATAGCAACTGTGCTATTAGATTGATCTAACTGCATTTAAGACACACTGCAGTTACCTGCTGGGGACTTCTCGATATGCATTCCTGCAGCTGCAAGCATGAGCGCTCATCTTTGCATGCTACTAAGACTATGCCACATTCATTATTTTCATCTTCATGTACGACACCATCTCCCTTTCTCTGTTCTTCGGCTATCTCTTGTAACAGTTCCTGCAAAGATGTGTGAAGGATATCAGGTAAAAACATTTGTAATAGAGGTAAAGAGTGTCTAGATGATAAATAATCTACTTGAACTATGTAGTAAGTAGGGGGGAGTTGCTAGAAGAACAAAACAAGAAAAGTGAGCTATAGTTTATATTTAACATTTAGTATAAAATGTAGGTGGAATGGAACAGAAGTGCCAATCTAAAGGATTTTTTCTCCTGTGACGTATGAAGTAAATAAATAAGTAATGCTGAGTGCTGCTTGGAAGAAAACTGAGAAACAAGAACGGAACCTCTCACCCGTAATACTTTCCATTTTGGTGCTTCCTCCAAAACCTCCTCCAGTAGAAAGGAAGCCTCTGCATTTACCTTCTGAGCGTCATCCTTGTTAGCAGCAGAATCCTCATTTTCTGCAGGACAGTGACCATCTGTTATACTAAATGTTTACTTAGGAGAAAACAGAGTATATTAATGGAAAACAAGGGGCTAATAGCCGCTACCAGTTTATTTTCCTTTCTTGCTACTACTGGGTGTCACCTTCCTCTTCTTCGTTGGCGTGCCCTTGGCAATTGAAACCCTTGTGCCATCCGGTCTCACAATCTGGTAAACACGCCTTTTTGCAAGCTCAAATATCTTGTGGCTTGATTCAGCCAACATCCAAACCGATCGAACACCTTCAGACACTCTCAGAGTGTCCAGATACTTCAAGTATGTCACGGCATCATACCTAGCCATCATCTAAAGAGCATAAAGAGGGTGCCTGACTGTCCACTTATGTGCACAATTTGTGTTGCTACACCAAGCAGATTAATAGTGTGGATTACTACCTGCCAAGGTAATCGAGCAGCTTGCGTAGCGTCCTGAGGTCGGCGACGAGCTGCTTGGTCTTCTTGCCGAGGGTGTGCCAGATGGGGTCGAGCTGCCTCCTGACAATCTCGTCGAAGGACTTGAAGAGGCCCTTGTCAATGGTGAGGTCCTCGACATCGACCTTGTAGGTCCGCCTGAGCTCCTTGAGGCAGGCGTCCATGGCGTCGAGGATGGCGGCCTGGATGCCGACCATGGGGTGCGTCATGGGCACGCGGACGTCGATGACCTCCGGCGGGGAGCGCTCGAGGTCGGCGGCGGCGAGAACGTGGAAGCGCGGCCAGAGGTGGAGGCGGCGGATGTAGAGGCTCTTCATGGTGCGCTCGGCCTTGGCGAAGCCGGCGACCATGGCGTGGGGGCGGTCGGAGAAGGCGTAAACGGGGAGGAGGCGGTGCTGGCGCAGGAGGCGGGCGATGAAGGCGTCGGCGGAGGTGTCGGAGGAGCGGTGCGCGGCGAGGAGGAGCAGGGCCTGGACGCGGGAGGGGAGGAGGTGGGCGGTGAGGAGGTCCGCGGCGAGCACGCGCGGGGTGAGGAAGAGCGCCACGCCCTCCCCGGAGGAGTAGAGCGCGCGGCGGTGGGCGGCGGGGACGTCGGAGGCCACGTCGTGGACCTGCAGGAGCTGGGATTCGACGAGGCGGCGCCGGATTTGGTCCTTGAGGGCGTCCGGGGCGGAGAGGATGAGGAAGCATCCGCCGCCCCCGCCGCCGGAGGAGGAGGAGGATGTGGATTGGTGGTGGAGGTGGAGCAGGAGCGTGGCGGCGAGGGAGGCGAGCGGGAGGCCGGAGGAGACCACCACCAGCCCTCCGTTGGGGTCCTCCAGGAGGTCCGCCACCGCCTGCTCCTCGAACGGCAGCATCGACGGCGACGGCGGCGGCGGCGGCGGCGGCGAGCTGGTTCCGTTCGTCTACTCTTGGGTGCCTCTCCTCCACTTCCCTCCCCTTCCACGGCGACTTCCCCTTTCTTCCTGTACCGCCTATGGCCCGTGGGCCGTCTCAATTTTGGTGCCTACCCGGCCCATCAACCAACATGATTTCTTTCTCAAAAAAACATCAAAGCAAAACATTCCTCATCATTCATCAACAGAAAAAAAAAACATCAGAACAAACAACAAATTGGGGAAATTTTCTTCTGTAAAATGGCCACGAAATCCACAGGTGTAACAGTTCTCTTCAAACCTCCTCTATTTTCTTTCTTTCTTTCTTTGGACATGTAATTTGTGTTCTTATCTTTTGGCACTACTGCTACATCTCAAGTGAAATAAGAACAACAACAAAATCGCCGGCGAGCTCAATAGGCAGTCGTGTTGCTTCTTCTCTTCACCTTGATATACACCGGGTCCTTGAGCAGCCTGACGGTCACACCGCTCCAGACGTCTGTGCTGGTGGGGAGCATCGCCATCTCCTCGGCGATGGCCAAGTCCTCCGGCAGCACGGAGCCGAACACTGTGTAGGCGTCTCTCCACTCCTCATGGTCCGCTAGGCTGATCAGGAACTCTGGCCCTGACCCAATCCACGCCACGGACCCCCTTCTCACCGTCGAGCACCCTTCTTTCGGCATCTCCTTGAAGGCTACGCCGTCGACTTCCAGCGTCCCTTGCAGCACCGCGTATGGTGGACCAAATGCAGCCTAGTTGCACCCAGAAGAAACATTCGTCAGTAGGCCGACAGTCCTTACCAAGAGGCAATTCCAGAAACACAAATGTCACTTTGGACTCCCTCTTATGCAAGACGCAAGATGGTTAAACAACCATAGACGCCATACATTTTTTACGTGGTCTCCTTTTGCGTCCCACAGGGCCCCACGGCCTTCGGCGCGATAGAATCTGCATCCAGCGCAGTTGTGCAGGCGCACTAGCTCGATGAAGTAATCCACAGAATGGGGTGCACAATCAGGTAGCAACTGGGTGCAATGGAAGTATATGTATTAGAGAAAGGGACAAGAATGCAGTATATGATACCGAGGGAAACAAAAATTACAGAATATTTCCAGTCAGCTCAAAGTACACGCTGCCTTTTCAGTACGAAGACGAAGCACTGAAATGGATCATCCAGGGAAATAAGCTTTATGACTAAATACGAATTGATGGGAATCATCAAGACAGAATTAGCTCCGTGACAAAACGAAATGTATTATCGGCTACACTATTTAAGAGCCTAGGCTAGCAACAGAACAATCACTTAGAATAGATGTTTACTTGACATATTCTTGCTGGGAAACTATTTGTAAGAATAAGAGCCGAACAATAGACGGACATTTAGGAACTGGACATGTCAAACGCATAAATCCAAGCCAGAGCAGCCATGGATCTAACGATATTTAGAAAAATCAATTGGTGGGCCTCTGCCACAATTGTTTCCCCATTTAAAAAACCATCCATATGGCAAAGCATTTATCTCGATAAGCTGAAACAGCATTCTGTAAACTCCGTTTAGAACTTGCAGCTTTAGCAGCTTGAAAATATGCTCGTGTGTAATGAAATAAGTGTGAACACCACTCTACCATCTTCCGGTTGCGGTTGTCATCAAGGAAAACTAAAAAGGCCAAACACTGAAAGTGTTCTAGAAATGGTCCCTCAGAATACTTTAACACCTTGAAAATATCCTTGGCCCAGCTGGTAGAGACAGAGAATACAACTTACTTGGATGCCAAGCGTGCCGGCACTTGTTTCCAGCCCCACAATTCCCTACATTAAGTTGCAGACCTTTGATTATAAATGAGATCCATACCAGGGAAGATCATAATAAGAAGAGTCAGCTGACACAGTTTCTAAACAAACAAAAAAATGTTTGGTTCTTCTTTCTTTTTTAATAATCGTTCCAGCATGTGATGTCTGATTCTTCTTTCTCTTTAAAGCATTCCAGCATCTGATGTTTGGTTCTTCTTTCCTTCTGAAGCAAAGAATATACGATGCAAATACTTGTCTACATTATAGGACTGCACCACATGCTCAGCGAGCTGAACCGAAATTTCATCGGCAGAACATTATCTCAAGACATACTATGAAATGAAATTCTCTGGCTCCATGATGCCAACAGACCTGTGATTTTCCAAAGACGAGGCCAGAAGTCCACATGACATCCTCCCCCCTCGCGATTACAGAAGGAGCCATGGCATCATTTTGCTTCTTAAGCCAGCACTGCAGTCACAATTCGCAAGCGCTTGATAAGATTACGATGCCCTGCGAGGATCAAGAGGCGCAGGGGAGGGACGGGGAGTACCTCACCGAAGCGGTTGCCGCACCTGCGGCGGTCCCCGCAGAAGACCCAGGAGTCGCAGCGGCGGTGGGCCTTGCAGGAGGCGCAGCAGGCGGCGGCGGAGGGCAGGCGGTGGTTGGAGCCCCAGTTGACCGCGGGGCCCCAGAGCTCGAGGCCCTGGATTCCCCCGCAGCGGCTATCCGCGGCGGCGAGCGGCCGCGCGGCGCCGGGGGAGGAGAGGTAGGCGGCGAGGGCGAGGGCGGCGAGGAGGAGGGCCAGGGCGAGGGTGGCGAGGCGGCCCCGGCGGCGGGCGTCGGACGGCCTGCCGCCGCGGAGGGCGGCGGGGAGCGGGAGGGGGAGGGTGGGGGGAGGCATTGGGCTGGCCGGCGGAGAGGGATTTTGCCCAGTCGTCGTCTTGACGACTGAAGCGTTGATTTCGGAATCGAATCGTACCCCTCAACAAGGGGAAAAAACTGTCCCCCGCTCTCACCACTACTACACTGGGGACGCGGCTCGTCTGACGTACGGCCCACACACTGACGTGTGGGCCCGGACCTACCCGTCAGCGGCCCAACGGCAGGGGGCCGTACGTCAGGGGATCCGGCTCCCTACACTGGTGCCTGTCTACACAAAGTCGATGTATGTTGTTGAATTTTTCCTTTTAACAAATTGGACATCGAATAGTGCTCTCCCCGTTTTGAATTAATTCAAGTTTTTATGATTACCCTAGGTCAAACCTTTTTAAAGTTTGTTTCGTTGTGTGAACCGCCCGCGACCGTCGGTTCGGACGTGTTGTGTCATCCAACACGGACATACACCGGTCAGCTGAGTGGTCCAGACACACATTTCTCCGCAAACCGGGACAAAGCGGGAGAGCTTTGCGGGCGTCCAGACCGATGCCGATTTATTGGGATGAGGTTGAAGAGAGGAAATTTCTAGGATGTAAGGCTTATACGCCATCGACTCCGAACTGCACAGAGTAGACAAAAAAGAGCTATGCTGACAGTAAAAGAAGGGACTTTCATTTGGGAACAGAAGACTTGGTACATTTAGAAGTCTCCCATATGAAAGAAGTTAAACGCTTTGGACAGGAAAAGAAGCTGAGTCTAAGATATATTGGACATTTCGGTGTTACCACACATATCGGAGAGGTGGGCTACCAATTAGAGCTCCCAAAGGCTCTCGCTGGAGTACATAATGTATTCCATGTGTCTTTACTTTGTAAATGTCTAAAACCACCACATCAACCGGTAGAACCTAGAATTGTCTCAACCGCGGGAGAATCTATCATGCAAAGAATATCCCATCCGTATATTGGATATTAAAGACCGCGAGGCTAGGTGCCAAATCATTCGGATCACCAAAGTACAATGGAATAATCACAGCGGGATGAGGCTACCTGGGAAAGGAAAGACGACTTAAGAAAAACATCCGTGCACCTCTTCTGAGATTAAGGTACATAAATTTTGAGGTCGAAATTTTTACAAGGTGGAACGGATGTAACGACCTAAAATAAATATGTGCTAATAGTTTGTGTAACTGGATCATCATACTGGGATTATTGCTTAAAATGTCACTCCAGAAGAGAAGAGAATAGATAAGTACTCACTTCGTTTTTATTTACTCTGCGTATTAGGTTTGACTGAAGTCAAACTTCATAAAATTTGACCAAATTTATAGAAAAAATATGAACATTTACAATAGCAAATCTATATGATGTGAAAGTATATTCAATAATGAATCTAATGATATTGATCTGTTATTGTATATGTTATTATTTCTGTTTATAAACTTTGTCAAATTTTACAAAGTTTGACTTCGAGCAAAGCTAAAATGCGGAGTAAATAAAAGCAGAGGGAGTACAACGTCCAGCAGATTATTTATGCAATTCTTAAAATACTTGGGTAACTAGGCTAAGGCAGCAGCTAGTAGATAAATATCACCGTAAACAGTTGAGCCAACCGTGGGATAATCGAAACCTGAGTTAGCCTTTCCTCTACAGATGTCACACTCTCGCCCCGCTTCTGTTGCACTATAAATAACCCTTCGGCCGCATAATACTAATCGCCCACCCAACATTCTCCATGAAGGAGATAAACCTGTATAGGTTGTACGAGGCGACAAGAGCGGCAGCCGAAGCAGCGGACGCGACACGGCTGGTGGTCACGACAGAGCACGCGACACAGATGGCGTCCAAAGAGTGATTCATCATGTTTTGGCTAGCCGTGACCTGGACGTTTAATTTTACTTTGACATGCTTGAATTGTTGTATTAGGATTTATTCTACTCTGTTGCATTGCATTGTTGAATTCATGAATTTGTGTTATATGGGGCTGTTTGGTTGCCACCTGAGAGAAATTGCCTGGCCTGAACACCTGCCTGTAACTCGCTTATGGTTTGTTTGGTTGCCGGCCTGAGAGAAGAAATGGCTGCCTGACATGTACGTCCTAGTAGTATAGTTAACCTGTCCTACTAATAAAATATAGGATAAAATGTAACGTTTAGCACATGTAATGTGGTTAGCCTGTCTCAAGCATCCTTTTTTCTTGCGCCTGACGTGCTGCAGCTGCTGCCTGGCACTAAACAAAAGCCATCACTAGTATTTAAGCAATAAAAAAATAGGGCGCTAGGCCAGGGCAACAACCAAACAAGTTTACACTATACTAACCTGGCCAGACAAAATATTGAAACTCATTAGACAACACTCAGGCAGCATTATTTTTGAGACACAGTGCTCAAGCCTCCAACCAAAAACAGCATCTTAGAGCTTGTTGGGTTAATCCCTCACACAAGGGGATTGGAGAGGATTGGAGGGGATTGAAGTGTATTTTGACTTGTAGGAGATTTAATTCCCATTAATCCTCTCCAAACCCCTTCAAATCTGAAGCAACCGAACAAGGCCTTAGGGGGATTTGCCAAAGCCTGACTGTGCATGTTGTAAGGAGTGCATTCCCATGCCGCGATTAATATTAAAAATCCAGTCAAAACATTTGCCGTTGTAGTTTCCTAAGAAAAAGAGAAGAAAAAAGTTACCGCCGGCGCTCAAGTACGTGGCAGGACAGTCGTTAACCCCTCGCCCATCACAGCCTCCACGTGTCCCCAACGGACACAGCTGGGGCCGAAATCACTGTTTTAACCTTTTCAATAATCTTTGCCACATAATGAACTTGACATGAAAGTATTTCACGACCGAGCCATTTAGAAACGCCACAGTCCGTGGCATTTCCTCTTCATATAAAAATGCCGAAATATCTTGCGTTTCAGCTTCACATTCAAACGCCAAACTTGCTCGCGTTTTCGTTCCACATAAAAACGCCAAGCATCCTGACGTTGCTGCCCAGGCCGAAACGCCAAAGCTCATGGCGTTGCTAGCTAGCTACGGCGAGCAATGGCACGTACAAAAGGCATGAAGGGAGGGACTGGCGATGCTAGGAGGATAATGCAAACTTTTTCGTGGAGAAATCAGGAAAGATACGGCCGGCTGGCTAAAACCACAGCAAAAGCAACACACACTAGTCACGTCGCTCACCAGCTCGTCCTCCTCCCCTGCCCTGAGCTCAGCTCAGCTCAGCTCAGTGGTGGCAGGTAGATGCGCGACAGCTCAAGCGATGCAGGGAGCCGGCGAGACGGTCGAGCTCGCCGGGCAGATGTGTTCACGCGAGCGGCGAGTATGGTCGCACGGCGGCGTCGTCGACGAGGTTGAGCCTGGTTGTTGGAACCGCTCTCTCACACGAATGAATAGAGGTAGAAGAAGGAGCACTTTCTAGTGACCAACGCCCCGGCGTTCAACGCCCCGGCGTGTGTTCTTTTCTTCTCACGATACCAGCTCACTTCAAACACGTACAAACCGGCTGGCTTTGTAGCCCAGCAGCAACGCAACGCCTACGCTTCCTACGCACCAACGAACGTGCCCAGCTACATGTAGGCGATATGCTCGGTCTTCGCGCACGACGCGGCCGCCGCTGCTAACAGCCAGACTACTAAACAGCAACTCATACATGCATGCACGGTCTAGCTAGCTAACTCACGGACCACCATCAGGTCATACACACACGCACACCTACGCCACGTCGCTACTGCGTCCCGCCCGTCCCACGCATCACCGACACGCCCGACACGCTCAATGCACCGGAACCCTCTGCCGCAGCACGAACCGGCCAGGCTAAGGACGGCGCACCACCATGCGGTTCCTGACAACACGACCTGATGTCTTGCACTTGGATTCGAGATGGCAACGACGGCGGTGCTCGAGCGAGCGAACGGTCGGGGTCACCATCGGCGTCCCGGTGTGCGTTGGCCCGGCCGCGCTCATGATGAAGGCCCTGGGCGCGGCGAGGTTCTTCATCTCTCGGGCGGTGTTCCTTGCTAACCCCCAGCTCTACTTCGAGCTGCTTCGCACGGCCGGCGCTGCTGCGGCCTAGTCATGGAGTACGGGAGGCAACGGACCGGCCGGCGTCTGCGCGTTCGTTATATATATCAACCAATGCACAGGACAAGGTAGTAGTAGTATGTAGCGGCAATAAGCTGGATCGAGTAGGAGTAGCAAACTAGCTACAAGAACTGACCTTTTGTACTGCTTGGGTGTTCGTACCTGTAACCCAACAAGCTAAGTGTTAGCCAAGTTTAAGTATAGGTTCGTCCCTTGTATATCTCGAGCTTGAACTATGAAGTTGCCGTGTTACTCCATATATGATGTGAAAGTAGCAGCAGTAGTAGTAAGAGTAGGGAGGTGGATTAAGAGCACTCGGCGACGCACACATACGAAACCTCCGCCGCATGCATGCAATCTTGGGATCCGTGCCTCTTTGCTGGAAATCATTACAGGCTGTGAATACGCCACCGGTTTTGTAGGACGAAATGGTAGATACATGTTCTTGGTCATTTACTATATCCAGTCTCCGATATTTATTATAGCTGCACGTCGGACATTAAATGTTCTAACATGGCAATGAATCCAGTCAGATGATGAGAATTGGATTTGTACGAGAGGGACGGGTCAAGCAAATAAAAGAGTGGCGTGGCTACACTGTGTGTGTTCGGGTCAGTGTAAGTCACTGTTTGTCGAGAGAGAATGTAATGCAACGGTAAAAATATTAGGCTCCTTGGTACCTTGTCCGATTAGCAGGTATACATTAGCAATAAGCATCACAACAACAGCAGATGCTACTTAAACATTCCACAGAACGATGAGAAAAAACATTTGTAAACAGAATTACCAGGTAGGGTGGCATTAAAAAACTACATTATTCCTTGAAGGCTTCTGAAAACCAGCGACCTAGAGGCATGATGTCAATGTCAGGAGACCTTGATGCAAACAAAAAGCACAGCGAAGAGATTCAGAACTAGAAAAACAATGATGATCCGATGAAATTTCTTTTCTTCGCTGGGTGGCGGTGTCGACGGTGGCGGTGGCGACGCTGGGTGGCGAGCTGGGGGAGGCGTTGGGCAAGGCAGACGTGGGCAGCAAGGCAAGACGCTCCAAGGCTACTCCGGTGACACCGCGGGCCCCCAGCGCCCGCGCCAAGGCCAAGCTGGGAGAATTGACATCGTTGGAAAGTGCAAAACTGCGGCTCGCCGACAAGAACCTGTAGGTTACAGGTAATCCCCTACCATCTTACCGTATCTTGAATGCTTTTACGGATGATCAGCTTGCTAGCATTCTGGATGATAGTGGCGTGGCGATTAGTGACCCTTGTAGCGAGATCATCTCTATGGTTCGTGCTCGGGAAGAAGCGCAGGCCATGCTGGCGGCTGCGGCTGCTCGTGGGGACGAACAGATCCAGCGCGCCAGCGTTCCGGGGGCGGATGGCAGCGAGGTAGTGCCCGAGGAGGAGACAGAGGCTAGGGAAGTCTCTGATTTTCCTTCTTCCAGTCGGATGCCGGCTAGGAAGCGCGTGGCGAAAGCGGTGACATCCAGGGGGGTGCGCCTGCGCAATCGTATCATTTAACATGCGTTATCTTTTTTGGAACATTCGGGGTTGTGGCCACGGGGGGCGGCGTACACAACTCAAGGAGTACATGGCCAGAGAGAGGATTGACGTCGTAGCCCTTCAGGAAACGATCAAAGCTGACTTCTCGTTCCGTGATCTTCTGGCTTTCGATCCCTTACAGCGTTTCTCTTGGCACTGGTTGCCCTCTGTGGGCCACTCGGGTGGTATCTTAATGGGCTGTAAGAATGATATCTGTGATGTTTTGCAATGGGATGTTGGGGAGTTTTTTCTTTCTGCTACTATTAGTCACCGCGTCTCGGGCCTTTCGTGGGTAGTGGTGTGCGTTTATGGGCCGGCAGATCACTCGCACTCGGCTATTTTCCTTCAGGAACTGACTAACTTGGTAGGGACCAAGCGAGCTAGCAATTTGCCCCTGATGGTTGGTGGGGACTTCAATCTTATTCGCTCGGGTGCGGACAAGAACAACGCCAACATTGACTGGACTCGGGTGTCCATGTTCAATGCGGCAATAGCGGCATCGGCGTTGCGTGAGGCTGCTCGGACCGGTGCGAGATATACTTGGACTAACAAGCAGCTGTGCCCGGTCCGGAGCGTGTTGGATAGGGTATTTTTTACCCCCGAATGGGAGGTTCTATTTCCCTTATGCAACCTGGTGGCTGAAACTAGAATCGGCCCGGACCATGTTCCGTTGATATTCTCTTCGGGGGAGGAATATATTAGGCGAAGCCCCCGATTCTATTTTGAAACGGCTTGGTTTGAGTCCGAGGGGTTTGCTCAGATGGTGTTGGATCGTTGGGACACGATCTGCCACCAGCTTGGGCCGCAACGGGGACCGGCAGAGCGCTGGAACTTGGCGGCAAGCAAACTCAGGGCTTTCCTGCGTGGTTGGGGGGCTAACCACGGCAGCGAATCCAAGCGAGAACGGGCCCAAATTGTTGAGGCAATTGCCGCGTTAGACTTGGAGGCTCACCGGCGGCCCTTCTCGGAGAGTGAATGGGCCGCGTGTTACGACTTGGAACTCCAAGTCCTGGCCATACTCCGGGCCGAAGATGTGACGCCCGGGTAATTAAGCTACAGTAATCCCCGCTAATGATGCCACGTCACCTCGGTTACTGTGGATAAACTCGCGTTAGTTCGGAACCTAGTTCGAATTTCAAATTCAAAATCGAGCAAACAATAAAAGTTTTCAAATATTAAAATTTAAATGTTCGGAGTGAATCAAATAATACATAGGTAATTATGGTGATGAAACCACATTTTTATAAAAAATTTAAATGCTCAAAAGAAAATAAAACAGCAGCAAAAGAAAGTAATTAAATGCCTTTTGTATTTTGTAAAATATTGAACTATTTTATTTAGCTGTCCAAATTAATGTGGCAGTGGTATCTTTAACATACCATATTTAGGTGTTGTTTTCACATTCTTCAAAATTGAAATAAATTAATAATTTAATAAAACCGAAAGGAATAAATAAAAGAAAAGGAAAAAAACAAAAAGAAGAAGAATAAAAGAGGGAAAGAACCCCCCCACTGGGCCACAGCCCAGCTGGCCTCTGGGCCAACCAGGCCGGCCCAACCGCGCCCTCTACTTCCCCCTGGATGCCCGAAACCCTAGCCCCACTCGCTCACTTCCCCCCTCCCGCACGACGCCCACTCCGCTCGCTCTCCCCCTCCTCCCCGATCCAGATCGGATCGGGGGAACGAACCCTGTCGCCCCCTGCGCCCCGACGCCAGCCCGCCACACGCCGGACCGCCCCGCCGCCACACGACGCCGCCCCGTCCTCTCCTCCTCCCCGACC
>NC_057806.1:702522777-702523344 GCF_018294505.1 Triticum aestivum
CGCCCGATCCAATCGGGATCGAGCGCCCATCGCCGCCGCCTGGAGCACCCCGCCCCCCTGACGACGCCCACCGCTGCCGGACCTCCACCCCATCGGACGCCGCCCCCTGCCTCCTCCCAGGCGCCCCCACTCGACTGGATCGGGGAGGTCCCGCGCCGCCCCGACGCGCCTCGACTGCGGCGCCCATCCCCTGCGCCTTCGCCCGTTGTCGCCGGCCCGCTTCCTCTCCGCGCTCGTCCCCGTCGCCCCCCTCGACCACCGCTGCCCCGTGCCCTACGCTCCCTCGGTGAGGACCCCGGTCCTCCTTCTCCCCGTCCCCTCTCGCCGGCGCTCGCCTCGCCCGTGCTGCGTTCGGCCGGCGTGCCCCGCGTCGACCAAGCCCTGCTTTGCCCTTCACCGCACGCGCTGGCTGCGTCCCGCGCGACGCGCGCGCTCGCGTTGGCCGCTCCCCTGCTCCCCGCGTCACGAGCTCCCGCCCCTGCCCTTGCTGTCCGCCACCGCCGACGCTGGCCCCCCTGGCCTCGCCTCCGGTCGACCCCTCGCTCTCCTGGCTCGCCCGTGCCTCGC
>NC_057806.1:702524569-702529394 GCF_018294505.1 Triticum aestivum
GAGGACTTCAATCTACTCTCTTCTACATGCTGCAAGACGGAGGCTGCCAGAAGCGTAGTCTTCGACAGGATTAGCTATCCCCCTCTTATTCTGGCATTCTGCAGTTCAGTCCACTGATATGGCCTCTTTACACATATACCCATGCATATGTAGTGTAGCTCCTTGCTTGCGAGTACTTTGGATGAGTACTCACGGTTGCTTTCTCCCCCCTTTTTCCCCTTTCCTTCCTTCCTGGTTGTCGCAACCAGATGCTGGAGCCCTGGAGCCAGACGCCACCGTCGACGACGACTACTACACTGGAGGTGCCTACTACTACGTGCAGCCCGTTGACGACGACCAAGAGTAGTTAGGAGGATCCCAGGCAGGAGGCCTGCGCCTCTTTCGATCTGTATCCCAGTTTGTGCTAGCCATCTTATGGCAACTTGTTTAACTTATGTCTGTACTCAGATATTGTTGCTTCCGCTGACTCGTCTATGATCAAGCACTTGTATTCGAGCCCTCGCGGCCCCTGGCTTGTATTATGATGCTTGTATGACTTATTTATGTTTTAGAGTTGTGTTGTGGTATCTTCCCGTGAGTCCCTGATCTTGATCGTACACATTTGCGTGCATGATTAGTGTACGATTGAATCGGGGGCGTCACAAGTTAGTATCAGTGCCGACTGCCTGTAGGAATCCCCCTTCTCAACTCCTTGGCCGAAGTCGAGTCTAGTCGTTGAAAAACTTTTACTAACATGGCTGTGTGGCCCATGGGCCCACGTCGCCATCGGGTGGTAGTAGGATCTTTTATTCCTCGACCTATACTCTGGGACTCTTATTTCTCTTCTATTTAGGTTAAATGATTTTTGCTAAATCTAACATTAGGATCTCGTTATCACTTTCACCCGGAGAGCCCCTTATTAATGATGATCGTCTGCGGCACGTGAAGACCCTGAAGATACTCGCCGTTGTTAACCCGAGAACTTATGTTCATCGCATTTGCAATTCCCCTTCCACCGTCAACCCTTATGGATAACTACTTGCAGTTGTTATTCTTACATTCATCCCCAGTTGGTCTTGTTATTACCAGATACCTCGAAACACTCGTCGTTGTCTCGATAATCCTTTGAGCTTATCGCCTTGCTGTTCCTTGTCACCTGAATACCCCTATGGATAATTCTCGCACTTATAGAGTATCCGCTCATCCCCCAGTTGTTCATGTGTTTCACAATGGTCTTCGAAATACTATTTGATCCTCCAAAAATCCTTAATAGCTTATTGCTCTGCAATACTTGTCTGCTTGCATTATGGATGCTTTCCATATGTCTGGCAATATTCGTTAGTATCCTTAGGCATCGTCATTTTGATCCTATTGATTCAGCATGTGTGCGAATGCACACAATCATCTATCAACCCTTCTAAATTATCCTTCCGGCTCAGACATCATTTTTGAACATGAGCTGGTTCTCGACCAAACTATTTGTCTTCAATTGTGCCTCTGGTATATCCAACTTATCCATCCTTGATCAGAGCGACTGCTTCTGATCCTTTGTTTTGGAAATCGAAATTCCTTTATTATCTAAGCATCGAATCATTCCGATGTTCTATAATATGATGCCCGTGCATTCTTCTTCCTCTGGTTGAGTACCGGTGCTCACCTCAGATCCCTTGAGGACCATCGGTTCCTTTGTTGGATTTTATCCGACAGTGTCCTTCATATTGAATAACCTTGAGAGCCTTTCCATGGGTATATAATGCCTTGGTAAATTGTATCATCTGCTTTTGAACAATGCTCTACCTCCGAGCTTGAGTTATTTACCCCTGAAGTTGATGGTATACGTGCCTAAGATGCCCCGATGGGTTGAACGTATACCTTCCTTAATTTGTGTGAACCCAAGAGTTTTCATGGGTCATAACGTTCCGGTATTCCGCAAGTTAAACTTTCAAACTCTAAACATTCTTAACTTAGAGTAGTAAATGAGAAGTTGTGTATTGGAGAAGTGGGAGTCGACCTTGAACCTTGCGTTCATGCCCATGGACACGATGCTAATCTTATCATGGGTGCTCCTCTTAAACCCTCTTTGGTATAAGTTCTTATATCTGGGATTCGGCCTTTTGCAATCGTGGTTCCGGCCATGTTCTCCTTTTTAATACCGTTTCTTGGACAAGTTGAAGTACTTGTCTTCTGCAGATCATTGCACCTGTCCAACCTTTACTTTGCTCTACTGTTGAGTATTAAGCTCTGGTATCTCAAGAATATCATGGAACTGCATAACTTATTATGGGTTCTTCATCAACTATTAATTCTCACTGATTCCAATTTTCTCGGGTTCTGGGTTGTCGTCAATCGAGAACACCGATTCCACATTTCGGTTCGATAACCCTAAGTAATTTTCGTTGCTTATGAGTTTAATATTCCTTCCCATCATTCCTAGCCTGTTTGGCTATATCTTTATCGTGATGATTTTAACTGTGCTACCCGGCCCTTCTTCTCGGAGCACAATTTTTGACGATGAACTAACCTTACATCGATCCTCATCGTCATATCATTTCGCCTTAAACAACAAGCTTGAGTTCGAGTTCGTGTCGTAACTGTGGTTCCAATAACCTCTTGCTTCATCATTCCTTTGACTTGATGTCGTCGCTGATTGATTACATCTTCATGAATTCTCTTGACAAATGTGTCATGATCAACATCAACATTTTGATGCTCTTCGAAGATATCTATTGAATTCTTCATGGGAAATACCATCCTTGTCCCTTGGTAAATTGTGTTGTCATCGACTATTTCCTTGCCTTCTTACCAACACAAACTTGTTTGTGTTGTGGCTGTACCTTGAGTTCCTGGCTACCCAGCTTGTCTTATGTCCTACCTTGAAGTAATACCATCTTATATATCAAGAATGTTGTGGGAATATCACCACCTCTTAATAATTCTTGCTACAAGTTATACATCCCGCCATCTACATTCATCTCTTGGTCCTCGTGTTGTTTCTAACCGGAAAACCGACAAATGAACTATGATGCGTGAATTCAAAACTTCTAGCAGCCCTATTGCTTTGAAGTTAATGGTCGATATTTCATTCTTAGACCATTGGTTATCGAATCACCATTCTAACATTGATCGTGCTACCCAGCCCATATTTCGGGCGCACCTTTCAACCAATGTTAATTATGTATGTTTTCCTCGAGCATACATCATTATATCATTTGATCTGACAAATGTTATCTCCTTGTTCACATAGTTGTGGAAGTCCACCTTTTTGGAAATCTCGAGGATTGTCGCTGACTCCATCATCTACCCCGTCAACCTCTCTTTGGTTTAAATGATGAACTCTTGTGTCGATACTCATTCCCATAGTGCATTTCCCGAGAATCTTACAAGGTCATCTCGTCAATTTATTTTGCACCTTTTTCAGGCATCCTGAGTCTGAGGTATCCTAACACCGATCGGATCTGAATCTCGATCAGATATGATGGTTGGAACATTTTTCCCAAGAGTTATAACATTGGTCCTTATATATTGGTAAGGTGATGTCATGCCTAGCACACCTGGTCGGAGGACCTAGTGTTAAAGTTTCCTTTCCAGCAAGGTTTTCCATTCTTCCATAAGGAAATTGTAATGCTTATTCTATAAGTTGTTCCTGGTGAATCCTTTGTATATCCAAGTCCGACCTTTGCTTGAAGACCATGTCAATGCTATCTCGAAGCATGTCTGTGATACTCCGATTTTCAACAAGAACATTTAAAGCAAATGCTAAATTTTCCTTATCAATTATCCAAACACCTTTGTATGGGTAGTGTCATGAAATTTCTCTCCCCTTACCTAAAGGGTTTTCTACATGATATCCTGCCACGGATACCATGCTCTGCTTATCCTTGGGAAGGATATATCCCTGAATTATGTGACTAAGACACATTTTTCCTTTCCATCGCCTGATTAATATGATAATCATATGTCCTTTCCATTGTTTGGTTTAACCTTTCTTGAGGTCTATATGATCTAAGCAGTAATATTCTTCTGCTTATGTAAACACCTTGGTGTACGACCGTGTCAGTAAGACCCTGTTACTATTGTTGATGACATTTCGGTAGCCACCGATGGACGAGAACCTTGCCTATTGGCCCGCCTCGTTCAACGAGCAGGAAAATGGTTCTCTTTGTCCCTCGCCCTTGGTACCGATGTTGTTGCCGACATAACCGACAGACTATCCTCTGGCATGCCTTGCTTACATGATCGTGCAAGATGTCACTGTCCTTCCTACTTTTAATCCACATGGTGGGCCCATAACCCACAGTTCCACAGGATCGAAACCTGACTCTCCTGTACCCCCCTGTACCCAAGGTTGTTCCTCACGCGTGGCCTCGTATGTAATTCATGAGCCACCTTCAATCTGGTATCAGACAAATACTTATTCTCGTGGCTTCGAACCCCTTTCACGCCACATATCAGACATCGAACGATTGCCTGCCCGCTCGAAACTTCCCAGGATACCTCCTTACTCTGCTCTTGATATTTTCTTAAGTTTCAATTCGAGAGTTACTTCCGCCACCCTCCCCGATGTTATCGACCAGATAGTCAAACCTGCAGAGGTCCATTCTCTCGGAATACCCACCCTTTATCCTTTCGTAAGTACGATGGAACCCCGAAGAAAGGACGACAAACTTCATCATGATGACCTGAAGGAGAGGACTGAAGACATCAATGTAATGGGTCGACCTCTTCGAGAAGAGCTACTATGATCGAGAAGAATCGTTAGAATTTCGTAACCAGACCCCTTCCCCCTTATAACCGATCCTAAATCTCGGGACGAGATTTCTTGTAGTGGAGGAGAATTGTGACGCCC
>NC_057806.1:702531155-702532333 GCF_018294505.1 Triticum aestivum
TTCGGTCGCCCCCGCGCTCTCTTGGCCTCGCCCGTGCCTCGCCGCGCGAGCACGCGCTTGGCCGCCCGCGACCCCCCCTGGTGCTGCGTCCCCGCCCGGTGCCGCGCCGGATCTGGCCGCCCCTGGGTGTGCGCCCGTTCGGGCTGGGCGCCAGCGCCCGCACGCCCGCGCGCCCGTTATGCCCCCTGGGTCACTGACCGGGTGGCCCCACGGCCCAAAACGTTTTATTAAAAAAAAGGAATTAGGAATTAAAAAAAAATAGATAAATAATAAAAATAATTAAATAAATAATAATAATTAAATTAATTAATTAATTAAGGAATTAATTAAGTTAATTAATCATAATTAGATTAACCTAATTAACTAATTAGTTTAATTAAACAGTAGTTAGATTAGTTAAACAGTGATTAGCCTAAACAGTCTATGACCAGTGGGTCCCACACGTCAGATTGACCAGTCAACACCCCTGTTAACTGCTGACGTCATGCTGACGTCAGCAAACACTATTCTGGATAATGTTAATTTAAATAATTAATTAAAATCAGAAAATGATTTAAATCTTTAGAAAATCATATCTTTTAATCCGTAACTCGGATGAAAATACTTTCTACATGAAAGTTGCTCAGAACGACACGACGCATCCGGATACGCAGTCCGTTCGTCCGCCACACACTCCTAGCATAGCGAACATGGAACTTTTCCCCTCCGATTCGTCTGTCCGAAAATGCTAAACCTGGGGAAACATTCTCGGATGTTATCCCCCTTTGCCGGTAACGTGTAGCACCGCGTTAGAACACGTCTAGCTCTGTTTGTTGTCCTGTTATGCTCTTGCTTGCTATGTATTTACTGTTTCTTCCCCCTTATTCTCTCCGGTAGACTCCGAGACTGCCGCTGATGCCGCTGTGATCAACTACGTCACCGACGACCCTCCTTCTTGTCTAAGCAACCAGGCAAGCCCCCCTTTTGATCACCAGATATCGCCTACTCTTCTCTATACTGCTTGCATTAGAGTAGTGTAGCATGTTACTGCTTTCCGTTAATCCTATTCTGATGCATAGCCTGTCATTGCTGCTACAGTCATTGATACCTTACCCGCAATCCTAAATGCTTAGTATAGGATGCTAGTGTTCCATCAGTGGCCCTACACTCTTGTCCGTCTGCCATGCTATACTACTGGG
>NC_057806.1:702532343-702539854 GCF_018294505.1 Triticum aestivum
AGCGCCCACACGCCCGCGCGCCCGTTATGCCCCCTGGGTCACTGACCGGGTGGCCCCACGGCCCAAAACGTTTTATTTTTAAAAAAAGGAATTAGGAATTAAAAATATATATATATATAAATAATAAAAATAAATAAATAAATAATAATAATTAAACTAATTAATTAATTAAGGAATTAATTAAGTTAATTAAGCATAATTAGATTAACCTAATTAACTAATTAGTTTAATTAAACAGTAGTTAGATTAGTTAAACAGTGATTAGCCTAATCAGTCTATGACCAGTGGGTCCCACACGTCAGATTGACCAGTCAACACCACTGTTGACTGCTGACGCCATGCTGACGTCATGCTGACGTCAGCAAACACTATTCTGGATAATGTTAATTTAAATAATTAATTAAAATCAGAAAATGATTTAAATCTTTAGAAAATCATATCTTTTAATCCGTAACTCGGATGAAAATACTTTCTACATGAAAGTTGCTCAGAACGACACGACGAATCCAGATACGCAGTCCGTTCGTCCGCCACACCCCCCTAACCTATCGAACCCGCAACTTTCCCCTTCCGGCTCCTCTGCCCGAAAACACGAAACACCGGGAATACTTTCCCGGATGATTCCCCCCTTAACCAGTACCACCTTATCCCACGTTAGGGCACGCCTAGCATCGCTTCTTGTCATGCCATGCATCGATATGCATCTGTTTACTTGGTATTCATTGTTTCTTCCCCCTCTTCTCTCCGGTAGACTACGAGACCGACGCTGATGCTGCCCAGTTCGACTACGGAGTTGACGACCCCTCTCTCTTGCCAGAGCAACCAGGCAAGCCCCCCCTTTGATCACCAGATATCGCCTACTCTTCTCTATACTGCTTGCATTAGAGTAGTGTAGCATGTTACTGCTTTTCGTTAATCCTATTCTGATGCATAGCCTGTCATTGCTGCTACAGTCATTGATACCTTACCTGCAATCCTAAATGCTTAGTATAGGATGCTAGTGTTCCATCAGTGACCCTACACTCTTGTCTGTCTGCCATGCTATACTACTGGGCTGTGATCACTTCGGGAGGTGATCACGGGCATATACTATATACTTTACACTGTTACATTACTGGAGATACTGTTTGGAGATGGGGGCTGAAGGGGCAGGTGGCTCCATCCAGGTAGTGGTGGGCCTGAGTTCCCGACGGCCCCCGACTGTTACTTTGTGGCAGAGCGACAGGGCAGGTTGAGACCACCTAGGAGACAGGTGGGCCTGGCCTTGTTCGGCATTCGCGGATACTTAACACGCTTAACGAGATCTTGGTATTTGATCTGAGTCTGGCTACGAGCCTATACGCACTAACCATCTACGTGGGAGTAGTTATGGGTATCCCGACGTCGTGGTATCAGCCGAAGCACTTCAGACGTCAGCGATGGAGCGGCGCGCGCCGAATTGGACTGGAACGCCACTAGGCTAGGTCTGCTTTCGGCCGCGTACGCAACGTGCAGGTGTGCTATGGGCGATGGGCCCAGACCCCTGTGCGCTTAGGTTTAGACCGGCGTGCTGGCCTCTCTGTTTTGCCTAGGTGGGGCTGCGACGTGTTGATCTTTCGCGGCCGGGCATGACCCAGGAAAGTGTGTCCGGCCAAATGGGATCAAGCGTGTTGGGTTATGTGGTGCACCCCTGCAGGGAAGTTAATCTATTCGAATAGCCGTGATCTTCGGTAACAGGACGACTTGGAGTTGTACCTTGACCTTATGACAACTAGAACCGGATACTTAATAAAACACACCCTTCCAAGTGCCAGATACAACCGGTGGTCGCTCTCTCTCAGGCATACGAGGAGAGGATTGCCGGGTAGGATTATGCTATGCGATGCTACTGGAGATGCTACTTGAAGATGCTACTTGGAGGACTTCAATCTACTCTCTCCTACATGCTGCAAGACGGAGGCTGCCAGAAGCGTAGTCTTCGACAGGATTAGCTATCCCCCTCTTATTCTGGCATTCTGCAGTTCAGTCCACTGATATGGCCTCCTTACACATATACCCATGCATATGTAGTGTAGTTCCTCGCTTGCGAGTACTTTGGATGAGTACTCACGGTTGCTTTCCCCCCCTTTTTCCCCTTTCCTTTCTTTCTGGTTGTCGCAACCAGATGCTGGAGTCCAGGAGCCAAACGCCACCGTCGACGACGACCCCTACTACACCGGAGGTGCCTACTACTACGTGCAGCCCGCTGACGACGACCTGGAGTAGTTTAGGAGGATCCCAGGCAGGAGGCCTGCGCCTCCTTCGATCTGTATCCCAGTTTGTGCTAGCCTTCTTAAGGCAAACTTATTTAACTTATGTCTGTACTCAGATATTTTTGCTTCCGCTGACTCGTTTATGATCGAGCACTTGTATTCGAGCCCTCGAGGCCCCTGGCTTGTATTATGATGCTTGTATGACTTATTTATGTTTTAGAGTTGTGTTGTGATATCTTCCCGTGAGTCCCTGATCTTGATCGTACACGTTTGCGTGCATGATTAGTGTATGATTGAATCGGGGGCGTCACAAGTTGGTATCAGAGTCGACTGCCTGTAGGAATCCCCCTTTCCAACTCCTTGGCCGAAGTTGAGTCTAGTCATTGCAAAACTTTTACTAACTTGGCTGTGTGCCTTACGGGCCCACGTCGCCATTGGGTGGTAGTAGGATCTTTTATTCCTCGACCTTTACTCTGGGACTCTGAGCTCTCTTCTATTCGGGTTAAATGATTTTGCTAAAAACAAAACTAACTTTAGGTTCTCGCAAGTACTTTCTCCCGGAGAGCCACTTGTTACCGATAACCGCCTGCTGCACCAGAAGATTTCGAGATACTCTACGATGTGCTCTGGAGACTATGTGCCATCGCTTTTGCAATTCACTTCCATCGATAAATCCCTCTGGATAACTACTTACACCTATCGTTCATATTGTCATCCCCAGTTGCTTTTGTTATTACGAAATGTCCTGAAATACTCTTCGGTATTCCGACAATTCTTTACGCTTACTGCCCTGCAGTTCCTTGCTACATGAATACCCCTACGGATAATTACTCGCGCTTGCCGAGTATCCGCTCATCCCCAGTTGTTCTTGTGTTTCACAAAAGTCTTCAAAATAATATTCGATCTTCCGAAAATCCTCTGGAGCCTTTGGCTCTTGAAATTCTTGCTTGCTTGCATTATGGTTAATCCCATAACTCTCGTAGTCTTATTGACATTCCTTGTCATTATCATTTTTGAGTCTGTTGACTCAATATGTTTGCGAATACACACAATCATCTTTGATCCTTATAAGTTACTTTTCCGGCTGAGCTGCCATTCTTTTAACTGGAATTGGTTCTCGACCAATCCAATTGTGGTTGATTGTACCATAAGGCTATTCAACTTATCCATCCCTAATCAGAGCATTGCTTCTGATCCCTTGATTTGGAAATCATAATTCCTTTGCATTTGACAATTGAGTTAGTCAGTTGTTTCTATAATCTGATCTCCTTGCAATCTTCTTCCTCTAGTTGAGTACCGATGCTCACGTCAGATCCCTTGTGGACCACCAGATCCTTTGTTGGATTTTATCTGACAACGCCCTTCATATTCAATAACCTTGTGAGCCTTTCCTCTGATACATAATGCCTTTGGTAAATTGTATCCTCCGCTCTCTCAACCATGCTCTGCCTTCAAGCTTGAGTTAATTACTTCTAAAAGATTCTGGTATAGGATTCTAAGATGCCCCGATGGGTTGAACCTATGCCTTCCTTAATATGTGTGAACTCGAAAGTTTTCACGAGTCGTACTCTTCTGGTATTTTGCCAGATAAAATTTCAACGCTATAACTTCATCGAAAGCGAGAAGTGAATGAAAGGGTATGCATTGGAGAAGTGGGAGTCGACCTTGAACTTTGTGTTCATGCCCATGGACACGATGTATATCCTATCATGGAAGCTTCTTGTAACAATAACTATTTCCTTGATAACTAACATATGGTATCTGTGAATTGATCCCTTGCAACCGTGGTTCCGACCATGATTGTTCTTCTTTGATCTCACTTCTCGGACAAGTTAAAACAATTGTCTCCTATGGATCAATACCCCAGTCCACCCTCTATTTTGATCTGTCGTCGAGTATTACCCCCTGGTATCTCGAGATTATCATGGAACTGCATAACTTCTTATGAGTTCTTCATCAAGTGCTACGTTCCCACTGATTCCAATTTTTTCACGGGCTCTGAATTACTAAACACTCAAAGACACCAATATCTGAACCGAGTCCACACTACGGTTCAACAACCCTTCGGTAAGCTTCTATAAGTACGAGTTTGCACCCGATCACATCATTCCTAGCCTGATCGGCTATATCATTAACATGCTAAATTTTAACTGTGCTACCGGGTCCTTCTCCTCGGAGCACAAAATTCGACAGTGAGCTAATCTTACAATCGATCTTCCTCGTCATACCGTTGGTCCTTGGACAGCAAGCTTGATTTCGAGTTTGTGTCCTACCCATGGTTCCAATAACCTTCCGCTTCATTATTCCTTTGACTTGATGTCATCACTGATTGATTACATCTTCATGAAATCTCTCGACAAATGCGTCATGATCATCATCAACCTTATGAGCTCTTCCAGGATATCAATTGAGTTCATGATGAGAAATACCATCCTTGCACCTGATGATTTGTGTTACCTTTGACCACTTATTTGCCTTCCGTTCAACACAAACTTGTTCGTGTTTTGAGTTATACCTTGAGATCCCTACTATTCAGCATTTGTTCTTTCTTACCTTGGAGTATTACCATCTTTTGGTATCAAGGATGTTGTGAGGACTGCTCCACCTCTTAAAGAGTTCTTGGTATAGTGATACTACTCACCATCACCACTCTTTCATGGTCCTCGTGTTGATTCCAAACGGGGTACCAACAATTGAACGGTGCTGTTTGGATCCTGCACTCCTAGCAACCCTATTGCTTTGAAGTTAATAGTCGGCCGTTCATTCTTAGTCTATTGATTATTGAATCACCATTCCGACATTGGTCGTGCAACCCAACCCGTATTTCGGGCGCACCGTTCAACCAATGTTTAATTATATATGTTTTCCTCGAGCATATCCCATTTTATTGTTTCATCTGACAGATGTCATCCCCTTATCCACATAATTGTGGAGATCCATCTTTTGGATACCTCGTTGAATTATCGCTGAGTCCATCAGCCACCTCATCATCCTCTCCTTGGGTTAATGATGAACTCTTGTTAACGGAAATCACTTCTTAGTTCATTTCCCGAGAATCTTACAGTGTCATCCCGTCAATTTGTGTTGCACCTTTCTTCTCGGGCATCCTGAGCCTGAGGTATCCTGACACCCATCATATCTGAATCTCCATCAGATATGATGGTTGGAACATATTTTCAAGAGTTATAACATTGGTCCTTTGATGACCTGGTAACATGATGTCATGCCTAGCACCCCCCCTGGGTGGAGGACCTATTATTGTAGTATCCTTTTTAGCAAGTTTAGCCATTCTTCCCTGAGGAAATTGTAAGACTTATCCTACAAGTTGTTCCTAATGGATCCTTCCTATATCTAAAGTCTGACCTTTTGCTCGAAGACCATGTCAATGCTATCTCGAAGCATGTCTATGGTACTCCAATTTTCAACAAGAACATTTGAAGCCCAATGATAAATGTTTCCTGCTCAATTATCCAAACACCGCTGTATGGGTAGTATCATGAAATTTCTCTCCCCTACCTAAGGAGTTTTCTACATAATATCCTGTCATGGATATCATGCTCTGCTTGTCCTTGGGAAGGATATACCCCTGATATACGTGTTTAAGCACATTTTCCTTCCCGTTGTTTTGTTCAAACTTACTTGTAAACTACTTAACCGAGCAGTGGTAATCCCCTGCTTAGGTAAACACCTCGGTGTACCTTCCTGTCTGGTGTAACCCTGTTTCTACTGTTGATAACTTCCGGTAACCGCCGATGGACGAGAACTTTGCCTATTGGTCCGCCTCATTCAACGAGCAGGAAAATGGTTCTCTTCGTCCCTCGCCCTTGGTACCTATGTTGTTGCCGACATGACCCATAGACTCTCCTCTGACATGCCTTGCTTACATGATTGTGCAAGACGTCACCGCCTTTCCTACTTTTAACCCACATGGTGGGCCCATAACCCACAGTTCCACAGGATCGAAACCTGACTCTCCTGTACACCCTGTTGTCAGAGTTATTCCTCGTGCTTGACTATGTATGTAATTCACGGGCCACTTGCCTGTTGATCTATTCTAGTATCGGACACAATACTTATTCCCGTTGCTCTGAACCCCTTTCGCACTCTGCTTCAGGCAATGAATGATTGCCTATCCGCTTGAAACTTCTTATTACACCGTCTTACTTTGCTCTCGATGTGTGTCATTTGTTCAACTCGAGAGATACTCATATGTTCATTCTTGGGATACCCCCAGATGAATTTCCCTTATAACATCCTATCATTGTAGAGCTGCCCCGTACCTATTCGTAAGTATGATGGAGTTCCCCGAAGAAAGGACGACAACTTCATCATGATGCTTTGGAATAAAGAATTGAAGACATCACGAAAGGGATTAACTTCTTCGAGAAGATCCATTAGAATAACCAGAACTTCCCCCTTACTCCCCTCTTAAATCTCGGGACGAGATTTCTTGTAGTGGAGGAGAATTGTGATGCCCGGGTAATTAAGCTACAGTAATCCCCGCTAATGATGCCACATCACCTCGGTTATTGTGGATAAACTCGCGTTAGTTCGGAACCTAGTTCGAATTTCAAATTCAAAATCGAGCAAACAATAAAAGTTTTCAAATATTAAAATTTAAATGTTCGGAGTGAATCAAATAATACATATGTAATTATGGTGATGAAACCACATTTTTATAAAAAATTTAAATGCTCAAAAGAAAATAAAACAGCAGCAAAAGAAAGTAATTAAATGCCTTTTGTATTTTGTAAAATATTGAACTATTTTATTTAGCTGTCCAAATTAATGTGGCAGTGGTATCTTTAACATACCATATTTAGGTGTTGTTCTCACATTCTTCAAAATTGAAATAAATTAATAATTTAATAAAACCGAAAGGAATAAATAAAAGAAAAGGAAAAAAAAGAAAACAAAAAGAAGAAGAATAAAAGAGGGAAAGAACCCCCCCACTGGGCCACAGCCCAGCTGGCCTCTGGGCCAACCAGGCCGGCCCAACCGCGCCCTCTACTTCCCCCTGGATGCCCGAAACCCTAGCCCCACTCGCTCACTTCCCCCCTCCCGCACGACGCCCACTCCGCTCGCTCTCCCCCTCCTCCCCGATCCAGATCGGATCGGGGGAACGAACCCCGTCGCCCCCTGCGCCCCGACGCCAGCCCGCCACACGCCGAACCGCCCCGCCGCCACACGACGCCGCCCCGTCCTCTCCTCCTCCCCGACCAGCCACCCAGGGCAACGGCGCCCCTCGCCGCACGCCTGACGCGCCCGGAGCTCGTCCTC
>NC_057806.1:702540679-702570428 GCF_018294505.1 Triticum aestivum
GCCGCGCCAGATCTGGCCGCCCCTGGGTGTGCGCCCGTTCGGGCTGGGCGCCAGCGCCCGCACGCCCGCGCGCCCGTTATGCCCCCTGGGTCACTGACCGGGTGGCCCCACGGCCCAAAACGTTTTATTTAAAAAAGAGGAATTAGGAATTAAAAAAATATATATAGATAAATAATAAAAATAATTAAATAAATAATAATAATTAAATTAATTAATTAATTAAGGAATTAATTAAGTTAATTAATCATAATTAGATTAACCTAATTAACTAATTAGTTTAATTAAACAGTAGTTAGATTAGTTAAACAGTGATTAGCCTAAACAGTCTATGACCAGTGGGTCCCACACGTCAGATTGACCAGTCAACACCCCTGTTGACTGCTGATGCCATGCTGACGTCATGCTGATGTCAGCAAACACTATTCTGGATAATGTTAATTTAAATAATTAATTAAAATCAGAAAATGATTTAAATCTTTAGAAAATCATATCTTTTAATCCGTAACTCGGATGAAAATACTTTCTACATGAAAGTTGCTCAGAACGACACGACGAATCCGGATACGCAGTCCGTTCGTCCGCCACATCCCCCTAACCTATCGAACCCGCAACTTTCCCCCTCCGGCTCCTCTGCCCGAAAACACGAAACACCGGGAATACTTTCCCGGATGATTCCCCCCTTAACCAGTACCACCTTATCCCACGTTAGGGCACGCCTAGCATCGCTTCTTGTCATGCCATGCATCGATATGCATCTGTTTACTTGGTATTCATTGTTTCTTCCCCCTCTTCTCTCCGGTAGACTACGAGACCGATGCTGATGCTGCCCAGTTCGACTACGGAGTTGACGACCCCTCTCTCTTGCCAGAGCAACCAGGCAAGCCCCCCCTTTGATCACCAGATATCGCCTACTCTTCTCTATACTGCTTGCATTAGAGTAGTGTAGCATGTTACTGCTTTCCGTTAATCCTATTCTGATGCATAGCCTGTCATTGCTGCTACAGTCATTGATACCTTACCCGCAATCCTAAATGCTTAGTATAGGATGCTAGTGTTCCATCAGTGACCCTACACTCTTGTCCGTCTGCCATGCTATACTACTGGGCTATGATCACTTCGGGAGGTGATCACGGGCATATACTATATACTTTACACTGTTACATTACTGGAGATACTGTTTGGAGATGGGGGCTGAAGGGGCAGGTGGCTCCATCCAGGTAGTGGTGGGCCTGAGTTCCCGATGGCCCCCGACTGTTACTTTGTGGCGGAGCGACAGGGCAGGTTGAGACCACCTAGGAGACAGGTGGGCCTGGCCTTGTTCGGCATTCGCGGATACTTAACACGCTTAACGAGATCTTGGTATTTGATCTGAGTCTGGCTACGAGCCTATACGCACTAACCATCTACGAGGGAGTAGTTATGGGTATCCCGACGTCGTGGTATCAGCCGAAGCACTTCAGACGTCAGCGATGGAGCGGCGCGCGCCGAATTGGACTGGAACGCCACTAGGCTAGGTCTGCTTTCGGCCGCGTACGCAACGTGCAGGTGTGCTATGGGCGATGGGCCCAGACCCCTGTGCGCTTAGGTTTAGACCGGCGTGCTGGCCTCTCTGTTTTGCCTAGGTGGGGCTGCGATGTGTTGATCTTTCGCGGCCGGGCATGACCCAGGAAAGTGTGTCCGGCCAAATGGGATCAAGCGTGTTGGGTTATGTGGTGCACCCCTGCAGGGAAGTTAATCTATTCGAATAGCCGTGATCTTCGGTAACAGGACGACTTGGAGTTGTACCTTGATCTTATGACAACTAGAACCGGAAACTTAATAAAACACACCCTTCCAAGTGCCAGATACAACCGGTGGTCGCTCTCTCTCAGGGATACGAGGAGAGGATTGCCGGGTAGGAATATGCTATGCGATGCTACTGGAGATGCTACTTGAAGATGCTACTTGGAGGACTTCAATCTACTCTCTCCTACATGCTGCAAGACGGAGGCTGCCAGAAGCGTAGTCTTCGACAGGATTAGCTATCCCCCTCTTATTCTGGCATTCTGCAGTTCAGTCCACTGATATGGCCTCCTTACACATATACCCATGCATATGTAGTGTAGTTCCTCGCTTGCGAGTACTTTGGATGAGTACTCACGGTTGCTTTCCCCCCCTTTTTCCCCTTTCCTTTCTTTCTGGTTGTCGCAACCAGATGCTGGAGTCCAGGAGCCAGACGCCACCGTCGACGATGACCCCTACTACACCGGAGGTGCCTACTACTACGTGCAGCCCGCTGACGACGACCTGGAGTAGTTTAGGAGGATCCCAGGCAGGAGGCCTGCGCCTCCTTCGATCTGTATCCCAGTTTGTGCTAGCCTTCTTAAGGCAAACTTGTTTAACTTATGTCTGTACTCAGATATTTTTGCTTCCACTGACTCGTCTATGATCGAGCACTTGTATTCGAGCCCTCGAGGCCCCTGGCTTGTATTATGATGCTTGTATGACTTATTTATGTTTTAGAGTTGTGTTGTGATATCTTCCCGTGAGTCCCTGATCTTGATCGTACACGTTTGCGTGCATGATTAGTGTATGATTGAATCGGGGGCGTCACAAGTTGGTATCAGAGCCGACTGCCTGTAGGAATCCCCCTTTCCAACTCCTTGGCCGAAGTTGAGTCTAGTCATTGCAAAACTTTTACTAACTTGGCTGTGTGCCTTACGGGCCCACGTCGCCATTGGGTGGTAGTAGGATCTTTTATTCCTCGACCTTTACTCTGGGACTCTGAGCTCTCTTCTATTCGGGTTAAATGATTTTGCTAAAAACAAAACTAACTTTAGGTTCTCGCAAGTACTTTCTCCCGGAGAGCCACTTGTTACCGATAACCGCCTGCTGCACCAGAAGATTTCGAGATACTCTACGATGTGCTCTGGAGACTATGTGCCATCGCTTTTGCAATTCACTTCCATCGATAAATCCCTCTGGATAACTACTTACACCTATCGTTCATATTGTCATCCCCAGTTGCTTTTGTTATTACGAAATGTCCTGAAATACTCTTCGGTATTCCGACAATTCTTTACGCTTACTGCCCTGCAGTTCCTTGCTGCATGAATACCCCTACGGATAATTACTCGCGCTTGCCGAGTATCCGCTCATCCCCAGTTGTTCTTGTGTTTCACAAAAGTCTTCAAAATAATATTCGATCTTCCGAAAATCCTCTGGAGCCTTTGGCTCTTGAAATTCTTGCTTGCTTGCATTATGGTTAATCCCATAACTCTCGTAGTCTTATTGACATTCCTTGTCATTATCATTTTTGAGTCTGTTGACTCAATATGTTTGCGAATACACACAATCATCTTTGATCCTTATAAGTTACTTTTCCGGCTGAGCTGCCATTCTTTTAACTGGAATTGGTTCTCGACCAATCCAATTGTCGTTGATTGTACCATAAGGCTATTCAACGTATCCATCCCTAATCAGAGCATTGCTTCTGATCCCTTGATTTGGAAATCATAATTCCTTTGCATTTGACAATTGAGTTAGTCATTTGTTTCTATAATCTGATCTCCTTGCAATCTTCTTCCTCTAGTTGAGTACCGATGCTCACGTCAGATCCCTTGTGGACCACCAGATCCTTTGTTGGATTTTATCTGACAACGCCCTTCATATTCAATAACCTTGTGAGCCTTTCCTCTGATACATAATGCCTTTGGTAAATTGTATCCTCCGCTCTCTCAACCATGCTCTGCCTTCAAGCTTGAGTTAATTACTTCTAAAAGATTCTGGTATAGGATTCTAAGATGCCCCGATGGGTTGAACCTATGCCTTCCTTAATATGTGTGAACTCGAAAGTTTTCACGAGTCGTACACGTTTGCGTGCATGATTAGTGTACGATTGAATCGGGGGCGTCATAGAAGAGGAATACTGGCGCCGCAGGGGCGGGATCAAGTGGGTCACCAAAGGTGACGCTAATACTGGCTATTTCCATGCTTACGCTAACGGTAGAAAACGTAAAAGTACGATCCTTAGAATTCAATCCGATCAAGGGCTCTTACTCTCCAACGAGCTCATCGTAGCTCACATCTATGAGTTCTTCATCGGGCTGTTGGGAACGGCCGATGAGAAAACTCTATACCTCCGGGACGACCTTTGGGACCCTGTTGATCGGGTCTCTCAGGAGGAGAACGATGGGCTCGTCCTCTCTTTCCTTCCGGAGGAAATAGACCGTGCTGTGCACGATATGAAAACGGGCACGACACCCGGTCCGGATGGGTGGCCGGTGGAATTCTTCAAGAAGTTCTGGACTAAGCTCAAAGATCTTTTCTACGACTTAGTGAATGGCTTTGCGCTAGGTACCGTTGACCTATCTCGTCTCAACTACGGGGCTATTAGTCTGATTCCTAAGGTTAAAGGGGCCGACGACATTAAGCAGTTCCGGCCTATCACTCTGATTAATGTCCCTTTCAAGATTTGTGCAAAAGCCTACGCCTCCCGCTTGGCGCCTGTTGCTCAACGAGTGATTAGTCCTAGCCAATCGGGTTTCCTCAAACAGCGTAATATTCTTGAAGGGCCGTTAGCGCTTCTCGACATCGTCCATGAGCTCAAACGTACCAAGTCTAGAGGTGTTCTCCTTAAGTTAGATTTCGAAAAAGCATACGATCGCGTGAACTGGGAGTTCGTGCGAGAGGTCCTCATCAAAAAGGGTTTTGATGTGGGCTTTGTCCACCGTATCATGCACCTGGTTAGTAGTGGTCACACGGCTGTGACCATCAATGGTGTAATGGGTAAATTCTTTCGCAACAAACGCGGCCTTAGGCAGGGAGACCCTAGTTCTCCTTTGATCTTCAACTTCGTTGCGGACGCTTTGGCTGCGGGGCACATCAAAGGGTTGATCTCCCACCTCATCCCCGGCGGCGTGACCCATCTGCAATATGCGGATGACACGATGCTACTTTTCGAGCCAGACGACCATAGCATAGCAACAATTAAGCTGCTTTTGATTGCTTTTGAGATCCTTTCGGGTCTAAAGATTAATTTTCTCAAAAGCAAAGTGATCACCATAGGGATGGATGATCGCGAAGGTCGGAGAATCGCAAACTTGCTCAATTGTAGGATTGGGAAGTTTTCGATCGAATACTTGGGACTACCGATAAACCACAAAAACTTGACGATTGCCGACTGGGCGCCACTTTATGGCAAAGTGGTGAACCGGGTTAGTCCCTGGAGAGGTCGGTTCATGTCCTCTGCTGCTAGGCTGATTTTGACCAATTCTAGCTTGTCCTCCTTACCTATCTTTACGATGGGTATGTTCCTCCTAGCAGATGGAGTGCATGCCAAGCTTGACACGCCGCGCGCCCGGTTCTTTTGGGAAGGAACTGGGACAAAGCGCAAATACCATCTGGTTAAATGGGCTGCGGTCTGTCTCCCTAAGAAGTTCGGTGGTCTGGGGATCATGAATTCGAAGCTGATGAACGTTGCGCTCCTTACCAAATGGTGGTGGCGCCTTGCCCAAAACGAGAAGGGTCTCTGGGCTGATATTCTCCGGGCCAAGTATTTCCCGGATGGCAACCTCTTTAAGGCCAAACCCAAAGGATCGCCCTTTTGGAATGGCATTCAAGCGGTTAGGCCAGCGTTTGCGGTTGGGGCCCAGTTTATAGTTAACAATGGCAAGTCCACGCGGTTTTGGTTGGATTGCTGGAAGGGTCAAACGCCGCTGTGGCAGTCCTATACGCAGCTGTACCAGCTTGCCACGGACACACACATTATGGTCGCTGACGCTCTCAGAGTGCACCCCCGACGATCTCCTTCCTCAGACCTCTGGAAGCGGGAGAGGCGGCGGCTTGGGAGGCTTTGGTGGATGAGCTCGAGGGTTGGAGTCTCAACCACGAACAAGATCAGATTGATTGGAAGCTTTCGGCTTCTCGTAAATTCTCCGTTAAATCTTTATACGAGAAGCTTACAGAGGGGACTGGGCTTGATATGGCCAGGGGGCTGTGGAAGGCTGGCATTCCACTCAAAATCAAGATCTTTTTGTGGCAAATGTTCCGCAACCGTCTGCCAACATCGGACAATGTGGCCAAACACAACGGGCCGGCGAACGGGACATGCGCCATCTGCGGGCTTGGGGAGGACGCTAACCATGTCTTCTTCAAGTGCTGCCTTGCTAGATTTGCATGGAGCGCGGTTAGGGACACATTTAACTAGAATTGGAACCCGCAAAATAGTTCAGACCTTCTTTCTTTATTAACCGCACAGAGGGGTGCGAACGCGCGTTTGGTGTGGCGCTGCGTTGGGGCGCTGTTTTGGTCCATTTGGACTGTGAGGAACAAAATTACTATTGAACATAAATTCCCTGCTCAGCTAGCTAAGATTTTTTTCAAATGCCATATTTTCCTACAGGCTTGGGCGCCATTGGGGAAGCAGCGTGACGAGGGGCGCATGAACGAGATCATGGAGCAGATCAAAGCATGCACGGCAAGAGCAAGACTCCAAGATCCGCCAGACTGAGCTTTTGAGTTTATTTTCTTTATGGTTCTGTGCTTTTAGCGTCCTCTTGAACTTTAGTATCTTACTTTGCCGGGACTGCGAGCCCGCTGAACCTAAATGTTATGTGGTTGTGGAGTTTCGACCCGGTTGGATGCTGCCTAGTGGCTTTATTAATTTAAAGTCGGACGCTTCGTGCGTCTACATTCCAAAAAAAAAAATCTTTTCTTCACAGGTAAGAAGGGTGGCATGATCCCTTAAATTTCCTCTCTTCACGAGAACTAGAAGTGGATGTTGCAAAATGGAAAAACCATGTTTACAGAATGGCATGATCGCTTGTAGAAGTGCTTGCCTGGATTGGTACGTGTTTGAGAGACCCATCAGTGAACCATTCCGTTGCTACAGAATGGACAGACCATGAATTCAAGCGGAGGTTGTTCCTTGAAAGCCACCGGCAGCGCGCTAGAGCTGGACGGGCGAGGCAACTAGGAGGAAGAGGAGCATCTCAGCAATGAATTGGATTTCGGGTGGTTGGCTGCTAGTAGGTGAGTTTGGACACATCACAGAACAGAACCTACCACCATGTGGGTACAGAACCGCGTGAACTTAATGACTGACATACGCAGAAACAATCAAGAGTAAGAGAGGATAAAGCTCGCAATACACTGCGGCTAATATAGTGGTTGAGAATCCCGAGATGCATGGGGGGTTGAGATTCCAATGAGCAGCGTCGCGGAGTGCTTCTATGCAATTTCGTAAGAGCAGTACCTACTTCATGCATGCATAATGTCTTTTCTTTAACACAGTAGGGACGCAAGGGCTCATATAAACGCGCATACACTCACCCTTATGAACGCACACACACGCACATCCTACCCTTATGAGCATCTTCGAGAGACTGAGCCGACATATCATCTTAAGATTTTACGAAGTCACCGTAGGCGCCTCGTAGTCGACGGGAATGTCTCTTCCAACTGAAAGTGTATCGTCGGAATTCCTGAAATAAATCCAGGATAAATGCGAGCACCAGGATTTGAACCCTGGTGGGTTAGGGATACCACTGTCCACCTAACCATATCAACCAGAAGTTGGTTCGCACATGCATAGTGTCACGTCCCGAGACCGTTGCGCCAAGTGTCTTCCAGTTATTCGTTGTTGTTGCCCTGTCATTTGCTTGTGTGTCGCATCTTGTCATGTCATCATGTGCATTGCATCATCATGTTTTTGAAACTTGCTTAAAATTTTGTGTAGATTAATAATTTGCCACTTTCATCTATGTTTAAAATGTTGTTTGTTTAAATTTGCTTAAATCACTCGTTAAAATGCTTTAATTCATAACTTAATAACCGTAGCTCCAAACCTAACAATCTTTATATGTAAATGGGGTAGAAAAATGCATAGTTTAACATGGTGGCATCTCTTTGCATGTTTAACAACTTTAAAATATGGTTTAGGGCAGATCAGTACCAAACCTAAAATATGCACATGCGGAGTTTCCGGACTTATTGTTTTGTTGTCCCGGCCTCATTTAAACTTGCCTAGTTAGGTAGTTTTCATTTGCTTCACCCTCTTGCCATGTTTAACAACATTTAATATTGTTGAGTACATAAACGAGAGAGAACTAAATAATGGAATGTGGTGTTTTGTCAATATGCATCCCGATGCATATTGAGCTCCACTTAACTTGTAGTGTTGTTTGTGCACTTTGCCATGCCATGCCTCATTAAACCGGACATGCATCATACTTGATTGTGCATCATGCCTTGGTTATGTGTTGGTTGTTTACTATGTTGTGTGCTTCTTTCCGGTGTTGCTTCTTCGGGTTGGTTCCGATAATGTTGCGTTTGTGAGGATCCGTTCGACTATGTCTGTTTGCCTTCTTCATGGGCTCGTTTTTCTTCCTTGCGGGATTTCAGGCAAGATGACCATACCCTCGAAATCACTTCTATCTTTGCTTGCTAGTTGCTCGCTCTTTTGCTATGCCTATGTCGCGATACATACCACTTGCTTATCATGCCTCCCATATTGTTAAGCCAAGCCTCTAATCCACCTTGTCCTAGCAAACCGTTGTTTGGCTATGTTACCGCTTTGCTCAGCCCCTCTTATAGCGTTGTTAGTTGCAGGTGAAGATTGGAGTTTGTTCCTTGTTGGAACATGGATATTTTGTTGGGATATCACAATATCTCTTATTTATATTAATGCATCTATATACTTGGTAAAGGCTGGAAGGCTCGGCCTTATGCCTGGTGTTTTGTTCCACTCTTGCCACCCTAGTTTCCGTCATATCGGTGTTATGTTCCCGGATTTTGCGTTCCTTACACGGTTGGGTCATAATGGGAACCCCTTGACAATTCGCTTTGAATAAAACTCCTCCAGCAAGGCCCAACATTGGTTTTACCATTTGCCCCCTAGCCTTTTCTTTACCTTGAGTCGGCCGGCTCAAGGGTCATCTTTATTTAAACCCCCGGGCCAGTGCTCCTCTGAGTGTTGGTCCAACCTGTCAGTTGCCGGTGGCCACCAGGGGCAACTCTGGGTTGGCCTACCGGAACCTTGGACAATCCGGTGTGCCCTGAGAATGAGATATGTGCAGCTCATATCGGGATTTGTCGGCACATTTAGGTGGCTTTGCTGGATTTGTTTTACCATTGTCGAGGATTTCTTGTAACCGTGATGCCAGTTTGATCGGATCATCTTGGGAGAAGGAATATCCTTCGTTGACCGTGAGAGCTTGTGATGGGCTAAGTTGGGACGCCCCTGCAGGGTTTTGAACTTTCGAAAGCCGTGCCCGCGGTTATGGGCAGATGGGAATTTGTTAATGTCCGGTTGTAGAAAACCTAAAGTTTATCTTATTAAAATACATCAACCGCGTGTGTAACCGTGATGGTCTCTTTCCGGCGGAGTTCGGGAAGTGAACACGGTGTTGGAGTTATGCTTGACGTAGGTGATTCTAGGATCACTTCTTGATCATAGTTTCTCGTCCGTTCTTTGCCTTCTCTTCTCGCTCTCATTTGCATATGTTAGCCACCATATATGCTAGTCGCTTGCTGCAGCTCCACCTCATACCTTTTACCCTACCTATAAGCTTAAATAGTCTTGATCGCGAGGGTGTGAGATTGCTGAGTCCCCGTGACTCACAGATACTTCCAAAACCAGCTGGCAGGTGCCGATGATACCGAGCAGGTGACGCAACCAAGCTCAAGGAGGAGCTCGATGAAGATCTTGTCCTTTGTGTTGTTTCGTTCTAGTTGATCAGTAGTGGAGCCCAGTTGGGGTCGATCGGGGATTTGTGTAGCATCTGGGGTAGTCTTCTTTTATTTTGGTTCCGTAGTCGGACCTTCTGTGTATTTGGATGATGTAATGTTTTATTCCTGTAATTGTTTGAAGTGGCGATTGTAAGCCAGCTATGTATCTCTTTTCCTTATGTATTACATGGGTTGTGTGAAGATTACCTCACTTGCGACATTGCTTTCAATGCGGTTATGCCTCTGAGTCGTGCTTCGACACGTGGGAGATATAGCCGCATCGAGGGTGTTTCAAGTTGGTAATCAGAGCCTTCCCCGACTTTAGGAGCCCCCTACTTGATCGAATCGTTGGCATTGTTGAGTCTTGAAAAATGTTTTGAGTCATTTAGGATTATATATATCGGAGAGTAGGATTCTTTTTACTCCTCAGTCCCTTGATCGCTCTGGTGAGGCATCCTGACGTAGAGTTTTGACTCTTCTCTTCTCAAATTTCACTAAAAAAAATTGAGGATCACGCGAGTATCTTGGAATCATTCCGATGGTTTTGTGACGAGAACATTGTTCTTGGTGCCTCCTGACATTTAGGGGTTATGGCAGTGTCCCAGGGAGTTGAGCTCCAAGGTGTTGTCGTCACAAGTTTATCGTTGCAGTTCTAGAATACCTGAGTTCACCGACATCAAAAATCTCCTTTATGCAGTTGTTGGTGAGATAACCTCTACGCCACCCAGTACTGGGGCGGGAGTTCGGGAGTATTGCCGTAACTTGTATAACGGATGCTTTTCAAAGGTTGAGGTAAATGATTTCTGAAGGTTTCTTGGTTATGTGTTGAAGGATGGATACAGCTGGATGTAGGATTTGTTAGTTCGAGTGAGATATTATGCTTCCCCTGTATCCCCAACACCTGATTGCATAACCGGAAAATTTCAGGAGTTTATAAGTGGGAATTCAAGTAGCTCTTAGCATATCTTTCCGACAAATGTATGATATGAAATTGGGGTTCGACGTCTAGTGGTCCGCCTATCCACGGTTGGTTTTACAGTGGTCTCGTTGTGTCTTAAAGAGTCATTGGCTATGCCGACTCGGGGACGCTTCATATGTCATTTGCAGTGCCTTGTACATGATGGTGCTGTACGATCGAGCCCGTGTAGGTCCCACCATGAAAACTTCGGACGAAATCTCTATCTTATGTTTGTTCCGGCTTATTCTGCAAGCCAATCCTTGGTTTTGTTTTCAGTTGTGGTATTCGAGTTGCTTCAATGTCAAGTGTTGATTCCATATTTTTCCTAAGCGGTGTTCTCATACCTCTATGTGAATACTAAGCCATCTCGATCTTCGAGTTTGTCATTTCAATTTCTTGTCAACCGGTGTGTCTCTCCTCAAGTGGATCCGATCACTTCAACATTCGCAAGATCAATTATCAGTTCTGCTCAACGGTGTTTGTTTCATCCGTTCCAAGTTGTCTTTGTTTTCCCACCCTCCCACCCTTGTTTTTCTTGAAGGATTCAGATTTCTTCATCAAGTATCCATGTTATTCATGTGAAGCCTCTCCACTCCTTTTCCGTCAATGTTCTTATCCGGTGATTCTCATGAAGATTCTAACGGAGCCTCAAGGTCATCATCCTTAATTCTTTTCTTCTCCGGTGGATTCAATTCTAGCTTTGTCGATCATATCATTTCCTCGTTTCAAATGCTTCCTTATGCCGGTGCACTTCTTAATTATTCACCTCTCGTTTTCCATTTGTTCCATTGTACTGAAGATATCTCGGAAGATTAGTGCTTCTATTCTTGATCAATCCAAGCTATTTTCGAGGTCTTACCTTATTCAAGCCATTTAATTCAAGTGGTGCTTTCTCTCTTTTAAATCGTTCTACAGTGTATCTTTTGAGTGGTCCCTAACCCACAGGTCTTTTCCCAGGATCTTACCTGACTCTTCTTATTCTCCCGGAGCTTTTCAAATTCATCTCAAAGTTTAACGCAAGAATGAATTTTCATCAGTCAGATGTACTTCTCCAAGATCTGTCAAATTCTTTTCATCGCTGGCTCAACCTCTTCGTTTTGATTCTTCCGGAGTGTATAAATAATTCATGGTGGTGTTTCTCGTCGTCATTCTCGGAGATTTGAACTCCGAAGAAGAGTCTCTCAAATCTTGGCCCGTTCTCTCAAGATTCGTTGTTCTAGCGTTATGCCATCCTCTCATAATTGTTTTCGATTGTGAGATTTCTTTTCACCTATCTGGAGCAATTCAGGAGTCTTTTCAGTTTGATCATCCAGAGTCCATCATCTCAGATTTATTCATTCTCAGCTTTCAGTTACCATTCTCCAATCTTATCGGCGCATTGTTCAAGTGATCTCTAATCAGTCATGATCCCTTCGTTCTCATGTATCTAGATTGTCTCAAGTATCGTCATTCATTTCACAATTCTTACCCGGTGATTCATCCCTTTACTTCGTTCTTTTTCAATTCTTACGGTGGTTCATTCAAGATTCCGTTTCTCTTGGTATCATATCGATTCTTTCGTTGTTTCCAATCCTACCGGTGATTCATTGAAGGCATCTTCAAGTTGGCTCTATATCTATCTTAATCCTTTTTACGAGAATAAGTAGTAGGCAAAATCCGTTGCTTGTCATCAATTTAAATTGGTGAAGGATAAGCATAATGTAATTCTTATTCTTGTTTCATCGAGTAAATTCAATTCCTTATTCCGGAGGTCCGCCAAAATTCTCGGTTTCATTTGTTTCATCTTTTTCTTCCCGGAGTTTCAAGATCTCTCATTTATCTCGTCGCAAAGCTCCATTTAATAATTCTAAGGCTGCACCTTATTTTCTCAACTTCTCTTTCTTTTGTCATCCTTTTGTTTACCGGAGTTCTTCATGGAGGCGCTACATGATGGTTCCTAAAGGACTTAATTCCTTCTCCAAGTTTTCATCGAGATTCTTTTTAAGGAGCTCAAGCATTTTTTTCATCTTGCAATTCAGAGAGCAATTATTTCTACCATATCATTGGAGGTGGTATTAAGTCATTCTTGATAATTTGAGTTCATGTTTCATGATTCACATGTTGTTAAGAATGAGGTATCTCAAATCCATCAACCTCTTCGTTGAAATTATATTGGGTTATATTTCACCTAAAGTTTTCCTTAAGGATTGTTGCTTTTATGGTGCTTATAAGTGACCTAAGTTCTTCATTTATCCTCCCATTTAAATAAGTTTCTTGTCTCCTTGTTCATATCAATGCAATCTTTTGTTTTTTTTTCATTAGTGGCAAAATTTCACCTCAAGATTTCGAGATGCTTTCCATAAGCCCACAACAAGCGTACTTTTTTCGTTGTTGGTTTTCCAACAACTCCGTTCAACTTTTTCTTCGTAAGCATGCTCTTTCAATTTTATTTGTGAGAGTTGTCATTTCTTTCTCCGATCTCTTATTCTGACGATCTACCTTCTTTTCTTTCGTTCTGGAGGCATTGTGACGTTGCTCGCTTCGTCCTATCATCTCGTATTGTGAAGATCATGTTCTTTCCTTTGCTTATCCATTTAACCGGAGTGTCATACCCTCTTTTCAAGTTCTTCCCATTCTATCAAGTTTTGCATCCCTTCTCAACCGGAGTGCTATCTAAAATCGTTCTTACCCGTTGTGCCATTTTTTCAATAGTTCCGGAGGTAATGTGTTGTTGATTTCATCAAGTATCATCCAATCTTCCCAAGATCATGTCGATTCCTTCCATTTATAGTCGGAGTGCTGTCCAAATTATATCATTCTTTTCCCTTCTCTATCTTGTTTCAATCGAAGTGTTATGTCTTTCATTCCTCTTCTAACCGGAGTCTCATCCAAGTGCTTTTGTTTGGCAAAGTTTATATTCCTTACCTTCCATGTCCAACCGGAGTGTTGGCATAATTGACCTTTATCGTTCCTTTGTACTTCTCGTTTCGACCGGAGTACTTGCATGTACTTCTTGCCCATTGCACCCTTTCCTGATGTCTTTCAACCTACAAGGTTCAAGTAATGCTCTTTGTTCCTCTTGTCTAACGGAGTGTTTACAACTTTGTTCTTCTTCGTTGCATTCTTTCTTTCAATTTGTTCAACCTCGCAAGGTTCGTTCGTTTCACTCGTTTGCACAAGAAGCAACATAGTCTTACCTCTTCTCTTCCTCCTTCGTTTCTCTCCGGTGCCATTCTAGATCTCGGGACGAGATCCTCTCGTAGTGGTGGAGTGATGTCACGCCCCGAGACCGATGCGCCAGGTGTCTTCCAGTTATTCGCTGTTGTTGCCCTGTCATTTGCTTGTGTGTCGCATCTTGTCATGTCATCATGTGCATTGCATCATCATGTTTTTGAAACTTGCTTAAAATTTTGTGTAGATTAATAATTTGCCACTTTCATCTATGTTTAAAATGTTGTTTGTTTAAATTTGCTTAAATCACTCGTTAAAATGCTTTAATTCATAACTTAATAACCGTAGCTCCAAACCTAACAATCTTTATATGTAAATGGGGTAGAAAAATGCATAGTTTAACATGGTGGCATCTCTTTGCATGTTTAACAACTTTAAAATATGGTTTAGGGCAGATCAGTACCAAACCTAAAATATGCACATGCGGAGTTTCCGGACTTATTGTTTTGTTGTCCCGGCCTCATTTAAACTTGCCTAGTTAGGTAGTTTTCATTTGCTTCACCCTCTTGCCATATTTAACAACATTTAATATTGTTGAGTACATAAACGAGAGAGAACTAAATAATGGAATGTGGTGTTCTGTCAATATGCATCCCGATGCATATTGAGCTCCACTTAACTTGTAGTGTTGTTTGTGCACTTTGCCATGCCATGCCTCATTAAACCGGACATGCATCATACTTGATTGTGCATCATGCCTTGGTTATGTGTTGGTTGTTTACTATGTTGTGTGCTTCTTTCCGGTGTTGCTTCTTC
Organism: Triticum aestivum; assembly: GCF_018294505.1. Classification (NCBI taxonomy): domain Eukaryota; kingdom Viridiplantae; phylum Streptophyta; class Magnoliopsida; order Poales; family Poaceae; genus Triticum; species Triticum aestivum. Next base: position 702,555,312 of record NC_057806.1, read on the forward strand.
GGGTTGGTTCCGATAATGTTGCGTTTGTGAGGATCCGTTCGACTATGTCTGTTTGCCTTCTTCATGGGCTCGTTTTTCTTCCTTGCGGGATTTCAGGCAAGATGACCATACCCTCGAAATCACTTCTATCTTTGCTTGCTAGTTGCTCGCTCTTTTGCTATGCCTATGTCGCGATACATACCACTTGCTTATCATGCCTCCCATATTGTTAAGCCAAGCCTCTAATCCACCTTGTCCTAGCAAACCGTTGTTTGGCTATGTTACCGCTTTGCTCAGCCCCTCTTATAGCGTTGTTAGTTGCAGGTGAAGATTGGAGTTTGTTCCTTGTTGGAACATGGATATTTTGTTGGGATATCACAATATCTCTTATTTATATTAATGCATCTATATACTTGGTAAAGGCTGGAAGGCTCGGCCTTATGCCTGGTGTTTTGTTCCACTCTTGCCACCCTAGTTTCCGTCATATCGGTGTTATGTTCCCGGATTTTGCGTTCCTTACACGGTTGGGTCATAATGGGAACCCCTTGACAATTCGCTTTGAATAAAACTCCTCCAGCAAGGCCCAACATTGGTTTTACCATTTGCCCCCTAGCCTTTTCTTTACCTTGAGTCGGCCGGCTCAAGGGTCATCTTTATTTAAACCCCCGGGCCAGTGCTCCTCTGAGTGTTGGTCCAACCTGTCAGCTGCCGGTGGCCACCAGGGGCAACTCTGGGTTGGCCTACCGGAACCTTGGACAATCCGGTGTGCCCTGAGAATGAGATATGTGCAGCTCGTATCGGGATTTGTCGGCACATTTAGGTGGCTTTGCTGGATTTGTTTTACCATTGTCAAGGATTTCTTGTAACCATGATGCCAGTTTGATCGGATCATCTTGGGAGAAGGAATATCCTTCGTTGACCGTGAGAGCTTGTGATGGGCTAAGTTGGGACACCCCTGCAGGGTTTTGAACTTTCGAAAGCCGTGCCCGCGGTTATGGGTGTTGGGGAACGTAGCAGAAATTCAAAATTTTCCTACGTGTCACCAAGATCTATCTATGGAGAAACCAGCAACGAGGGGAAGGAGAGTGCATCTACATACCCTTGTAGATCGCTAAGCGGAAGCGTTCAAGAGAACGGGGTTGAAGGAGTCGTACTCGTCGTGATCCAAATCACCAGAGATCCTAGTGCCGAACCGACGGCACCTCCGCGTTCAACACACGTACAGCCCGGTGACGTCTCCCATGCCTTGATCCAGCAAGGAGAGAGGGAGAGGTTGAGGAAGACTCCATCTAGCAGCAGCACAACAATGTGGAGGTGGTGGAGGAGCATGGTGATCCAGCAGGGCTTCGCCAAGCACCGCGAGATATGAGGAGAAAGAGAGGTAGGGCTGCGCCAGGGAGAGGTCAGAAACTCATGTGTCTTGGGCAGCCCAAACCTCAAGTATATATAGGGGGAGGGGAGGGGCTGCGCCCCCACCTAGGGTTCCCTCCCTAGGGGTGGCGGCAGCCCCCAGATCCCATCTGGGTGGCGGCCAGGTGGAGGGGAGAGGGAGGCGCACCAGGCATGGGCCCTAAGGCCCATCTGCCCTTAGGGTTTGCCCCCCTCCTCCCCTTAGGCGCCTTGGGCCCTTATGGGGGGGGGGGGGGCGCACCAGCCCACCTGGGGCTGGCCCCTCCCACACTTGGCCCATGCAGCCCTCCGGGGCTTGTGGCCCCACTTGGTCGACCCCCGGGACCCTCCCGGTGGTCCCGGTACGTTACCGATAAAACCCGAAAATTTTCCGGTAACCAAAACAGGACTTCCCATATATAAATCTTTACCTCCGGACCATTCCGGAACTCCTCGTGACGTCCGGGATCTCATCCAGGACTCTGAACAACATTCGGTAACCACATACAAACTTCCTTTATAACCCTAGCATCATCGAACCTTAAGTGTGTAGACCCTACGGGTTCGGGAACCATGCAGACATGACCGAGACGTTCTCCGGTCAATAACCAACAGCGGGATCTGGATACCCATGTTGGTTCCCACATGTTCCACGAAGATCTCATCGGATGAACCACAATGTCGAGGATTCGATCAATCCCGTATACAATTCCCTTTGTCTAGCGGTATGATACTTGCCCGAGATTCGATCGTTGGTATGCCGATACCTTGTTCAATCTCGTTACCGGCAAGTCTCTTTACTCGTTCCGTAACACATCATCCCGTGATCAACTCCTTGATCACATTGTGCACATTATGATGATGTCCTACCGAGTGGGCCTAGAGATACCTCTCCGTCACACGGAGTGACAAATCTCAGTCTTGATTCGTGCCAACCCAACAGACACTTTCGGAGATACCTGTAGTGTACCTTTATAGCCACCCAGTTACGTTGTGACGTTTGCACACCCAAAGCACTCCTACGGTATCTGGGAGTTGCACAATCTCATGGTCTAAGGAAATGATACTTGACATTAGAAAAGCTTTAGCAAACGAACTACACGATCTTGTGCTAGGCTTAGGATTGGGTCTTGTCCATCACACCATTCTCCTAATGATGTGATCCCGTTATCAACGACATCCAGTGTCCATGGTCAGGAAACTGTAACCATCTATTGATCAACGAGCTAGTCAACTAGAGGCTTACTAGGGACATGGTGTTGTCTATGTATCCATACATGTATCTAAGTTTCCTATCAATACAATTCTAGCATGGATAATAAACGATTATCATGAACAACGAAATATAATAATAACCAATTTATTATTGCCTCTAGGGCATATTTCCTACAGTCTCCCACTTGCACTAAAGTCAATAATCCAGTTCACATCGATATGTGATTAACACTCAAGGTCACATCCCCATGTGACCAACACCCAAAGAGTTCTGGGTTTGATCATGTTATGCTTGTGAGAGAGGTTTCAGTCAACGGGTCTGCAACATTCAGATCCGTATGTACTTCGCAAATTTCTATGTCATCTTGTAGATGCAACTACTACGCTACATTTGGAGCCATTTCAAATAACTGTTCTACTTGGAGCTATTCTAAATTGTTGCTCCATTATACGTATCCGGTATCTCTACTCAGAGCTATCCGGATAGGTGTTAAGCTTGCATCGACGTAACTCTTTACGTCGAACTCTTTATCACCTCCATAACCGAGAAACATATCCTTATTCCTCTAAGGATAATTTAGACCGCTATCTGGTGATCTACTTCTAGATTACCTTTGTACCCTCTTGCCAGATATGTGGCAAGGCACACATCAGGTGCGGTACTCAGCATGGCATACCGTATAGAGCCAATGACAAAAGCATAGGGGACGACCTTCGTCCTTCCTCTTTCTTCTGCCGCGGTCGAGCTTTAAGTCTTAAGTTCATACCTTACAACTCAGGTAAGAACTCCTTCTTTGACTGATCCATCTTGAAACACCTTCAAGATCATGTCAAGGTATGTGCTCATTTGAAAGTACCATTAAGCGTTTTGATCTATCCTTATAGATCTTGATGCTCAATGTTCAAGTAGCTTAATCCAGGCTTTCTATTGAAAAACACTTTCCAAATAACCCTATATGCTTTCCAGAAATTCTACGTCATTTCTGATCAACAATATGTCAACAACATATACTCATCAGAAATTCTATAGTGCTCCCACTCACTTCTTTGGAAATACAAGTTTCTCATAAACTTTGTATACACCCAAAAACTTTGATCATCTCATCAAAGCATACATTCCAACTGCGAGATGCTTACTCCAGTCCTTAGAAGGATTGCTGGAGCTTTGCATACTTGTTAGCATCTTTCAGGATTGACAAAACCTTCCGGTTGTATCACATACAACCTTTCCTCAAGAAAATCGTCGAGGAAACAATGTTTTGACATCCTATCTGCAAGATTTCATAAATAATGCAATAATCGCTAATATAATTCCAACAGACTCTTAGCATCGCTACGAGTGAGAAAGTCTCATTGTAGTCAACTCCTTGAACTTGTTGGAAAACATCTTAACGACAAGTCAAGATTTCTTAATGGTGATACTTACCATCATTGTCTGTTTTCCTTTTAAAATCCATATGTACCTAACAGCCTTACGACCATCAAGTAGTTCTTCCAAAGTCTACACTTTGTTTTCATATATGGATCCTCTCTCGGATTATATGGCCTCGAGCCATTTTGGAATCCAGGCCCACCATCGCTTCTCCATAGCTCGTAGGTTCATTGTTGTCTAGCAACATGACTTCCAAGACAGGATTACGTACCACTCTGAAGTAGTACGCATCCTTGTCATCCCATGAGGTAGTGACTTGATCTGAAGTTTTATGATCACTATCATAAGCTTCCACTTCAATTGGTGTAGGTGCCGTAGGAACAACTCCCTGTGCCCTGCCACACACTAGTTGAAGTGACGGTTCAATAACCTCATCAAGTCTCCACCATCCTCCCACTCAATTCTTTCGAGAGAAACTTTTCCTCGAGAAAGGACCCAATTCTAGAAACAATCCCTTATTGCTTTCGGATCTAAGACAGGAGGTATACCCAACTGTTTTGGGTGTCCTATGAAGATGCATTTATCCGCTTTGGGTTCGAGCTTATCAGCCTGAAACTTTTTCACATAAGCGTCGCAGCCCCAAACTTTTAAGAAATGACAGCTTAGGTTTCTCTAAACCATAGTTCATACGGTGTCATCTCATCGGAATTACGTGGTGCCCTTATTTAAAGTGAATGTGGTTGTCTCTAATGCCTAACCCATAAACTATTGTGGTAATTCGATAAGAGACATCATGGTATGCATCATATCCAATAGGGTGCAGTTATGATGTTCGGACACACCATCACACTATGGTGTTCCAGGCTGTATTAGTTGTGAAACAATTTCCACAATGTCTTAATTCTGTGCCAAACTCGTAATTCAGATATTCATCTCTATGATCATATCATAGACATTTTATCCTCTTGTCACGACGATCTCTCACCTTCACCCTGAAATTACTTGAACCTTTCAATAATTCAGACTCGTGATTCATCGAGTAAATATACTCAACATCTACTCAAATCATCTGTGAAGTAAGAACATAATGATATCCACTACACGCCTCAGCACTCATTGGACTGCACACATCAAAATGTATTACTTCCAACAAGTTGCTTTCTAGTTCCATTTTACTGAAAACGAGGCTTTCAGTCATCTTGCCCATGTGGTATGATTTGCATGTCTCAAGTGATTCAAAATCAAGTGAGTCCAAACGGTCCATTTGCATGGAGTTTCTTCATGCATATACACCAATAGACATGGTTCGCATGTCTCAAACTTTTCAAAACGAGTGAGCCCAAAGATCCATCAACATGGAGCTTTTTCATGCGTTTTATACCGATATGACTTACGTGGCAGTGCCACAAGTAGGTGGTACTATCATTACTATCTTATATCTTTTGGCATGAACATGTGTATCACTACGATCGAGATTCAATAAACCATTCATTTTTAGGTGCAAGACCATTGAAGGTATTATTCAAATAAACAGAGTAACCATTATTCTCCTTAAATGAATAACCGTATTGCGATAGACATAATCCAATCATGTCTATGCTCAATGCAAACACCAATCTCGATGGTAGAGGGAGCGTGCGATGCTTGATCACATCAAGCTTGGGAAAAACTTCCAACACATATCGCCAGCTCACCTTTAGCTAGTCCCCGTTTACTCCGTAGCCTTTTATTTCGAGTTTACTAACACTTAGCAACCGAACCGGTATCTAATACCATGGTGCTACTAGGAGTACTAGTAAAGTACACATCAACACAATGTATATCCAATATACTTCTATCGACCTTGCCAGCCTTCTTATCTACCAAGTATCTAGGGTAATTCTGCTCCAGTGGCTGTTCCCCTTATTACAGAAGCACTTAGTCTCGGGTTTGGGTTCAACCTTGGGTTTCTTCACCAGAGAAGCAGCTGATTTGCCGTTTCATGAAGTATCCCTTCTTGCCCTTGCCCTTCTTGAAACTAGTGGTTTCACCAACCATCAATAATTGATGCTCCTTCTTGATTTTCTACTTTTGTGGTGTCAAACATTGCGAATATCTCAAGGATCATCATATATGTCCCCGATATATTATAGTTCATCACGAAGCTCTAGCAGCTTGGTGGTAATGACTTCGGAGAAACATCACTATCTCATCTGGAAGATCAACTCCCACTCGATTCAAGATTGTTGTACTCAGACAATCTGAGCACAAGCTCAACAATTGAGCTTTTCTCCCTTATTTGCAGGCTAAGAAAATCGTCGGAGGTCTTATACCTCTTGACGTGGGCACGAGCCTGAAATCTCAATTTCAGCCCTCGAAACATCTCATATGTTTCGCGACGTTTCAAAACGTCTTCGGTGCCTCAACTCTAAACCGTTTAACTGAACTATCACGTAGTTATCAAAATGTGTATGTCAGATGTTTGCAACATCCACAGACGACGTTTGAGGTTCAGCACACTGAGCGGTGCATTAAGGACATAAGCCTTCTATGAAGCAATGAGGACAATCCTCAGTTTACGGACCTAGTCCGCATAATTGCTACTACCATCTTTCAACTAAATTTTCTCTAGGAACATATCTAAACAGTAGAACTGAAGCACGAGCTACGACATAATTTGCGGAGACCTTTTGACTGTGTTCAGGATAATTAAGTTCATCTTATGAACTCCCACTCAGATAGATATCCCTCTAGTCATCTAAGTGATTACATGATCCGAGTCAACTAGGCCGTGTCCGATCATCACATGAGACAGACTAGTCAACATCGGTGAACATCTTCATGTTGATCGTATCTACCATACGACTCATGCTCGACCTTTCGGTCTCTTGTGTTCCGAGGCCATGTCTGTACATGCTAGGCTCGTCAAGTCAACCTAAGTGTTTTGCATGTGTTCCGAGGCCATGTCTGTACATGCTAGGCTCGTCAACACCCGTTGTATTCGAATGTAAGAATCTATCACACCCGATCATCACGTGGTGCTTCGAAACAACGAACTATCACAACGGTGCACAGTTAGGGGGAGCACTTTCTTGAAATTATTATGAGGGATCATCTTATTTACTACCGTCGTTATAAGTAAACAAGATGCAAAAACATGATAAACATCACATGCAATCAAATAATAGTGACATGATATGGCCAATATCATATAGCTCCTTTGATCTCCATCTTGGGGCTCCATGATCATCTTGTCACCGGCATGACACCATGATCTCCATCATCGTGTCTCCATGAAGTTGCTCGCCAACTATTACTTCTAATACTATGGCTACCGGTTAGCAATAAAGTAAAGTAATTACATGGCGTTGTTCAATGACACGCAGGTCATACAATAAATAAAGACAACTCCTATGGCTCCTGCCGGTTGTCATACTCATCGACATGCAAGTCGTGATTCCTATTACAAGAACATGATCAATCTCATACATCACATATCATTCATCACATTCTTTTTGGCCATATCACATCACATAGCATACCCTGCAAAAACAAGTTAGACATACTCTAATTGTTGTTTGCATGTTTTACGTGGCTGCTATGGGTTTCTAGCAAGAACGTTTCTTACCTACGCAAAAACCACAACGTGATATGCCAATTGCTATTTACCCTTCATAAGGACCCTTTTCATCGAATCCGATCCGACTAAAGTGGGAGAGACAGACACCCGCTAGCCACCTTATGCAACTAGTGCATGTCAGTCGGTGGAACCAGTCTCACGTAAGAGTACGTGTAAGGTCGGTCCGGGCCGCTTCATCCCACAATGCCGCCGAATCAAGATTGGACTAGTAACGGTAAGCATATTGAACAAAATAAACGCCCACAACTACTTTGTGCTCTACTCGTGCATAGAATCTACGCAAAGACCTAGCTCATGATGCCACTGTTGGGGAACGTAGCAGAAATTCAAAATTTTCCTATGTGTCACCAAGATCTATCTATGAAAAACCAGCAACGAGGGGAAGGAGAGTGCATCTACATACCCTTGTAGATCGCTAAGCAGAAGCGTTCAAGAGAACGGGGTTGAAGGAGTCGTACTCGTCGTGATCCAAATCACCAGAGATCCTAGTGCCGAACGGATGGCACCTCCACGTTCAACACATGTACAACCCGGTGACGTCTCCCATGCCTTGATCCAGCAAGGAGAGAGGGAGAGGTTGAGGAAGACTCCATCCAGCAGCAGCACAACGGCGTGGTGGTGGTGGAGGAGCATGGTGATCCAGCAGGGCTTCGCCAAGCACCGCGAGATATGAGGAGAAAGAGAGGTAGGGCTGCGCCAGGGAGAGGTCAGAAACTCGTGTGTCTTGGGCAGCCCAAACCTCAAGTATATATAGGGGGCGGGGAGGGGCTGCGCCCCCACCTAGGGTTCCCTCCCTAGGGGTGGTGGCAGCCCCCAGATCCCATCTGGGTGGCGGCCAGGTGGAGGGGAGAGGGAGGCGCACCAGGCATGGGCCCTAAGGCCCATCTGCCCTTAGGGTTTGCCCCCCTCCTCCCCTTAGGCGCCTTGGGCCCTTGTGGGGGGCGTACCAGCCCACCTGGGGCTGGTCCCCTCCCACACTTGGCCCATGCAGCCCTCCGGGGCTTGTGGCCCCACTTGGTGGACCCCCGGGACCCTCCCGGTGGTCCCGGTACGTTATCGATAATACCCGAAATTTTTCCGGTGACCAAAACAGGACTTCCCATATATAAATATTTACCTCCGGACCATTCCGAAACTCCTCGTGACGTCCGGGATCTCATCCGGGACTCCGAACAACATTCGGTAACCACATACAAACTTCCTTTATAACCTAGCGTCAGCGAACCTTAAGTGTGTAGACCCTACGGGTTCGGGAACCATGCAGACATGACCGAGACGTTCTCTGGTCAATAACCAACAGCGGGATCTGGATACCCATGTTGGTTCCCACATGTTCCACGATGATCTCATCGGATGAACCACGATGTCGAGGATTCGATCAATCCCGTATACAATTCCCTTTGTCTAGCGGTACGATACTTGCCCGAGATTCGATCGTCGGTATCCCGATACCTTGTTCAATCTCGTTACCGGCAAGTCTCTTTACTCGTTCCGTAACACATCATCCCGTGATCAACTCCTTGATCACATTGTGCACATTATGATGATGTCCTACCGAGTGGGCCCAGAGATACCTCTCCGTCACACGGAGTGACAAATCCCAATCTCAATTCGTGCCAACCCAACAGACACTTTCGGAGATACCTGTAGTGTACCTTTATAGCCACCCAGTTACGTTGTGACGTTTGGCACACCCAAAGCACTCCTATGGTATCCGGGAGTTGCACAATCTCATGGTCTAAGGAAATGATACTTGACATTAGAAAAGCTTTAGCAAACGAACTACACGATCTTGTGCTAGGCTTAGGATTGGATCTTGTCCATCACATCATTCTCCTAATGATGTGATCCCGTTATCAACGACATCCAATGTCCATGGTCAGGAAACTGTAACCATCTATTGATCAACAAGCTAGTCAACTAGAGGCTTACTAGGGACATGGTGTTGTCTATGTATCCACACATGTATCTGAGTTTCCTATCAATACAATTCTAGCATGGATAATAAACTATTATCATGAACAAGGAAATATAATAATAACCAATTTATTATTGCCTCTAGGGCATATTTCCTAAAATGGGCAGATGGGAATTTGTTAATGTCCGGTTGTAGAAAACCTAAAGTTTATCTTAATTAAAATACATCAACCGCGTGTGTAACCGTGATGGTCTCTTTCCGGCGGAGTCCGGGAAGTGAACACGGTGTTGGAGTTATGCTTGACGTAGGTGGTTCTAGGATCACTTCTTGATCATAGTTTCTCGTCCGTGCTTTGCCTTCTCTTCTCGCTCTCATTTGTGTATGTTAGCCACCATATATGCTAGTCGATTGCTGCAGCTCCACCTCATGCCTTTAACCCTACCTATAAGCTTAAATAGTCTTGATCGCGAGGGTGTGAGATTGCTGAGTCCCTGTGACTCACAGATACTTCCAAAACAAGCTTGCAGGTGCCGATGATACCGAGCAGGTGATACAACCAAGCTCAAGGAGGAGCTCGATGAAGATCTTGTCCTTTGTGTTGTTTCGTTCTAGTTGATCAGTAGTGGAGCCCATTTGGGATCGATCGGGGATTTGTGTAGCATTTGGGGTAGTCTTTTTTTATTTTGGTTCCGTAGTCGGACCTTGTGTGTATTTGGATGATGTAATGTTTTATTTCTGTAATTGTGTGAAGTGGCGATTGTAAGCCAACTATGTATCTTTTTCCCTTATGTATTACATGGGTTGTGTGAAGATTACCTCACTTGCGACATTGCTTTCAATGTGGTTATGCCTCTAAGTCGTGCTTCGACACGTGGGAGATATAGCCGCATCGAAGGCGTTTCACATAGTGTCTTGGTGTGTGCTTTTATGGTCCTTCACCCGAAAAGAAAAATGATCGCATGTCGTAGTTTTATGGCACGCTCAGCGATCAAAAGTCGGTCCTTATTTGCCCCTTCTACCGCAAATTCAATTGGTCAAGGGGACGTGCGGGCCCCACCTCCTGAAAATCAGAAACTTAGTAACATAGTGCACTCCATTTTTTTTTGCAGTCCCCTATATATTTTTGGAACCGGCAATATTTTTTGCTGGGAGAAGGACCAGCGAGATTTTTACTGTGGAATCACAACTACTGGACTTTTTGTTTGCTGATGATATTTTTTTGCTGTGGAATCACAACCACTGGACTTTTTGTTTGCTTATATTTTTTTGCTGGGAACAAGGTGGTACAAGCCGACAATGGTGGCGAGTGAAGGCGGTGACGCAGGGATGCTGCAACCACGGTGACAGCGTGCTGGAACCAACTGGTGGAAGAGTTGCAGCCATCAACGCAGAAGCACGAGCGGCCGAGGGGCAAGCGTGGTTGGCATGGGTGATCGACGAGGACTAGAGGCAATGGGCGAGCTCGGGTGGCCGGCGAGCATGGGCAGCGAGGGGGCGAAGGCGGAGTGGTGCGAGCACGGCGTCCGACGAACACGACAACTCGTTTCAGCTCACCGTGCATTGACTAAAAAGAGAACGTGGGAATCATATCTAACGGTTATAAATGGTCCAATCAGACCACAATGCAGCGACGGGCCAAAATTTGGGGTCGTGGACCGGCATTGCCCTATTGTGGAGCCAATATTGAAGTGGAAATTTTGAAAAGCCACATATTCAAAGTGAGTTTGCTAGAAAAAGAAAGAGTTAAATACAGTGGAGGTCTAAAAGTTTATGGGCAGTGTCATTTTAGTCCTACTTCTTTTAAAATGCGCATTTAGGTCCTAATTCTATAGCGAGTGGTTCATTCTATATCTCTTTTTTGCACGAGCACTCACTGACCTGCTCATGTGGTGCGTTGATGCACGCCACGTCGACCTACGGGCCACCAGCAAACGAGGAACATTGCAAAAATAAAAACTCCCGGTCTATTCCTCTCTAATTAGCGGTCCTTCTCCTCTTTCACCCTAATCCGGCGACACAGGATGCGATCAGTGGCGACGGTGACGACAGATTTTCTCTTTGCGGTGGCGAGTCGATCTGGAGGGTAATCCGAGCGGGCATCCGTGAAGATGCCCCCATGCGGCGTCCAGTGGGCAGTCCTCCTCCATCTTATGGTAAATCCCTATTTTGGCCGACCAATGTGATTTCCTCTACTTTGTCACAATCACTAATTGTAGGCATTGATTTAGTTTGATTTGCACTGTCTCATTAAGTTTCTCAAACCGCTTGTTCTGATTTGAGGTTAGGGTCAGGCAAGGTAGTCAGAATCCTGACTCGACTCCTAGAATCCTACGACTTCATGACCCTACGGAACCATGTCGATCCAAGTCCCCCTATGAATCCGGATCAGGTAGAATCCATGTTGACTCGCGATCCAAATCATAGAATCATGTACAAATCTGTAGAATCCCGACTATGCTATGGACTATGTCCGATTCTACTATTTTATCTAAGCCATTTGTTTTGTTGTAGCAGAATAGTATGCCATCATCTAAACCATTTTCGCATGCCTCATGGCCCTTTATTCCCCTCCCAAGCCCAAATGCTCAGCCACCGACACCTTCGATCTGGCTCTCAAAACCTTGATCAAAATTGAGGAGCAGACTTGTTGACAAATGGAATTGGCATGGGAAGGAGGATGCGTCTAGATTGATCGGAGAAGGAGAGCAAGACGCTTCAAGGTTCGGCACTACAGGGTGGATATACAAGTGATCGGTTATTCACGTATTCTAAAAAACCCGTAAGTAAATTTCGTGTATTGATGATTTCAATGTTTTATATATTTGCCTCTCATATATGTGTCATACATCCAAGCTAATAGTAGGTTAGCCATAAAAATAATTGGAACAGAACTAGCATTGATGTGTACGTCTTTGCTCTATATTTAGTGTCAAAACTCTATGGAACCCATATAAATTTCTTCCGTGGATACAAAATATCTTATTTGAGTAAATCTAGTAGAATCCTCGATTCCACGACTCGATACTACGATTCGATTCTGTCTAAGCAAAATCGACCGGACTCCGAATCCCGACTCTGACTACCTTGGGGTCAGGTTGTAGTATTAAATTCCTAAAGAACTCCATTTTGGAATATTTTGTTGCAAAACATAGACTACAATTTGACAAAATGTTTCCAAATATTCTATATTGATTTCAATTCAAATGAACATAAACCATCAAAGCAACCATATATGCGACTCAAATGATTCATTCAAGAGTACTCTCATTCAAATAGTTCATCCTAACAAGGCTTACATGGTTATTTATTTCCTATGACTCTTCACTTCCTATGTGGCCCATAGAATGAATGGAGCTACCTCCATATCCAAATGTTCTTGTCCCCGCAAAAGAAATATCCAAATGTTCTCTCAAAAGCAACGTGGAAATTTGTAACCAGAAAATGAACATGCTACAACACTTCTCTTCCTCACCTGCTTCCCTATCGAGGAGCTTGATATCCCAGCCATGGCGACAGTGTGGGCATGAGAGAGAGAGCGGAGAGAATTTTGGTAGGGACTGGAAGAATGTGCAGACGGGGTTTACAAGGGGCTTTATGTAAAAAAAAGCAACCACAACGGCCTCTATGTCAACGTGGTGTGGGTCAATGCGCCACGCGAGCAGGTTAGTAAGCGCTCGTGCAAAAAAGAATCTCAGATGAACCACTTAGAGCGTGTTCGGTAACCCTCTAGCTCCCTCAGATTCTCAACTCCTCCGCCCAACTCCTCATTAGAAATACCAGAGTACAGAAACGTTTTGGCAGCTCAGCTTCTTGATTGGGAGCACTGGCGTGGGCTGGCAGCTCATTCGGCTTTGATGTGGCCCAACTTGAGGGATTAGTTGCAGCGAACAGGTATGCTTGTTCACTTGGCGGTGGCATGCATCCGTAATTCTAGTCAACTCTCGGTCTGTGATTTTTGGGAGCAGCAAATGTCTAGCTCCTCAACTCCTTGCAAAATAAACTACGCTCCGCTCCTAGATTCTTCTTCTCAACTCCGGGAGTTAACCCGTTCGGTGCAACTCCGGGCCTGGAGTTGGTGGAGTCGAGAACTGGAGAGCTACCGAACAGGCTTGTACTATACAATTAGAATCTAAGTGTGTATTTTGGGGGTATTTAGTTGCCTGCATGAGGCCCAACCAGGCCCGCGTGAGAAGGGTATGAGCCGTTTGGTTTCCTGGTTTTACTATTGGGCCTGCATAACACGAAACTTAAAGCACCTCTTGGCCTGGCTCACTGGAAACGCCGGCAGTTTCTTGCAAATCAGGCTGAGGCGAGCGCAAGTGAGCAGACCCTTGCATGAGTGGAGACGGGAGGGATGCGAGGTGATTGCGTGAGGTCTTCTTCAACCTCCAGTAAACTTCTCTTTAATTTCCTCTCTTTCATTGTCCTTCTAATCTACACAACGGTGCTTCGGTTCGAGGTAAGCTCTACACGAAAAAGATGCACCTCAATGCTATGGTTCCATTCATGTGATCGGTTTGTAGTTTCGTCGGCCATAAGTTCTTAATCTCGTGTTCCCATTTGGAGCTATTCTGGACGAATTTTGTCAGATTCATCGCGCACGATCGATCATTTGAAATCTCCTTTGACCAGTAGCCTAATCTCGCAGTTCCTCACAACATTCGTGTTGTAAGTTTTTGGTTTCGACGATCGTAGCTTCATCTCTCTTTGAACAACAGTCTACTGCACCGACGCTGCCATGTTGAGCTCCTCTGTCCTCTGCTTAGAGCCCTCCTATTCGTCCCTCTCGACGCTGAAGCCCTTCCCCTTGATCTCCTTGCCTGTGTGGTACTACACTAGAGTCGTTTCGGCATCAGTCATCTGAACCTACTCTCCATCGTACTCCTACTGCACTCATGCTGCAATGGCATGCACACTGCTTTCTTGTGTCCTCTGCCTCCATGCACACTGCAGTTCGCCGTGCCGCCGACCGGCCGACGGGGTCCATCATCTTCGCATCCTCTCTCTCGCCCTACCACACTGGAGTCGTTTCCGGCGTCGATCATCTCGGCCTCCTCTCTCGTCCACTGCACTGACGATACCATGGTGCGAGCACTGCATTCTCCTCCTCTGTCCACTGTCTTTGTGCGAGCACCGCAACTAGTTCACTGATGGTGTCGCTCGCTGTGCCGCCGACGGGGTCGATCATCTTCGCCTCCTCTCTCTCGTCCTACTACACCGGAGTCGTTTCCGGCGTCGATCATCTCGGCCTCCTCTCTCGTCCACTACACTGACGATACCATGGCGCGAGCACTACATTCTCCTCCTCTGTCCACTGTCTTTGCCCGAGTGATATGTCTCCAACGTATCTATAATTTTTGATTGCTCCATGCTATATTATCTACTGTTTTGGACATTATTGGGCTTTATTATCCGCTTTTATATTATTTTTGGGACTAACCTATTAACCAGAGGCCCAACCCAAAATTGCTGTTTTTTTGCCTATTTTAGGGTTTCGAAGAAAAGAAATATCAAACGGAGTCCAAACGGAATGAAACCTTCGAGAACGCGATTTTCTCACCGAACATGATCTAGGAGACTTGGACTCCACGTCAAGAAATAGAGAAGGCCACGAGGTAGGGGGCG